>NC_141106.1:29469715-29642215 GCF_041138505.1 Cibotium barometz
TGCATTAGTGTTGATCTAAGTACATCCTTTTATAGCTCTACTGGAGCTCCCAATCCATGCTTCATGTGCAACCCAATGTCAACCATGTGTCCATAAATGCTCACACTACATGTGCCTCCTTGCACTTTCCATGTGCTACCTTTTTGACCTTTGACTTCACCTTTTACAAATGACCATACAAATAAACCTTTGCCAATGTACCCTTAGTCTATTCCTCTTTTTGATGTGCATGCTCCTCCCCTCGCTCTATTCATGTTGCACCCTCACACAATGCATTTCTCAACAAAGAGTGTATCCCTAACATGGTGGTCAAGTTCTAGCGGAACACAATGGCCTATGAGCCCCCCTCACACATATTTCATTGCTTTATCTTGCATGTTGTAGCTTAGCACATTAAATTTTAATAATTGTGGCATTTTGATAGCTTCAACACTTTAAGACATAAAAAAACACATATTTTTTTTAATGATGAATAAATATATAACACTTAAATGCCACATTAAGTAGAGACACACTATATCATTTTATTAGATACACCATATTATTTTACTAAAAATCACCTTTGATTCCTTATTAGGTGTTTTTCTTTTCTTACATTAAGTAGAGACACACCATATCATTTTATTAGAGACACCATATTTTTTTACAAAAAATCACCTTTGACGCCTTAAGTGTTTTTCTTTTCTTACGTTAATAGAGACACACTATATCATTTTACTAAAAATCACCTTTGATGCCTTAAGTGTTTTACTTTTCTTACATTAAGTAGTGACACACCATATCATTTTACTAAAAATCACCTTTGATGCCTTAGTAGGTGTTTTACTTTTCTTACAATGCTATAACTTTTGGTGAAAATAAAATTAAAGATGAAAAATATGGAAAAATTTTAAACTAAGCTGCTAGGGTATGTTGTTATAAGCATGCTTACATGTGTACTTAAACATATTGTTTACACATGTAACCTAGGATATCATTAAAAAATGTGACATGGGTAAATGAAATGCATACAACCTTTTAAAGTTCAAATGGATTTTTTTGGGGGGGGGGGGGGAAGTAAAGCATAGTCATTTAACTTGGAGAATACAAGCACCACAAAATTTAAATGCATTGTTTACTATTATAAGCTTTGTACTTTCATGTGAGGTGCCCAAATTCTATGTTTGGCATAAGTGTGGAGTAGTTGTCCTGTGAAAGTAGGATGGTGCCCGATTTCTTTTTAGTGTGGAGTATGATTCCTCTATACATAAAAGATAACAAATTTAATAAGAGATCCCAAGGGAGCCATGCATGATTGTTTGTGGTCCATCTATAATGGGAGAGTCAATAATTGAACAAAGGACCTAAAAATGGGAAAAAAACCATATGTTTAGCAAATATTTAGAAAAGAAGAACATCTTAAAATGTAAAGTGCCCCCTGTTATATGACTCACTTGCACAATAAAACAATGAAACATAAATAGATGTCGAATTGTTAATCAATGGACATGATATTCTATATAATGTCATCTTGATAGTAAGCATTTAAGTATGCAAATATTTCTATCTCATGGATAGTCCTTGCAAACTCCATTTAAAATTTTGATAAATGAAACTAGTTGTCAAAAGTCTTATTGAAGTGCTTTTAAATTTGTACCCAATAATTATATCCATAGAGTGAGTCATTAAAAGGTATGAATGCTAAAGAGACTTTAAGAAGGTGTATACAAACTTTTATGCGATTATAATATTTAGTCACTTCATACTCCTTCCTCCATGTTCACATAGGGGCACACTACTAGTGAAAGGAAGAAATGGAAAAATATAAAATGATTCTTAGTGAATGACAAACATGTGTTTTGTTAAGATTTTAATCCAACAACCATAAGGGCATGCCAATGATGCTCTATGTGACACTCTATGTGAGCTGTACACATGTTAAAATGTAAAGGTAAAGTTAAGATATCATGTAATGTACGTTTGCACAACTCAGTAGTGTCGCTGGTATACCACCATTGAAAACTTTATTAGTTAAAGGGCTTATGCTTTGCAAAAAGTAATGTATAACATAAGCTTTGAGTGAGCTACATAAGATGCCTTGTTAGCAAATGTAAAGTCTTCATGATTATGATGTTAAATGTAAGGAAGGGTATGATTTAAGATGGAAACATAATGAGTTTTTATCACACCAAGAAAAGGATGCATGCTCTGTGCACCATGCATCAACAAAGGAGGTCAGCTTGGACCTCACTTTCATGCAAAAGTTGAATTCTCATTTAGCACTTTTGAAGAAGCAAATGGATAGACCTTAACACTCTCTTTCAACAAATGGCATATTGGTGATTTTAGAAAGAGGAATTTATGTTAGGGCATCCTTTCACCTTTCCCCTCACACACTTACGATGGACTAGATGAATCTTAAACAATGTAAAAGGCATATTTTTGCATGCTAAGGTTGAAACAAAGTGCACTGCTTATTACATATGTCTTTTCATTTCTCATCATTAAACCAAGGTTTAAACTAATTGAATGAATTCTTACGTTATAAAGTGGCTCACTTTGATCCTTCTTATGAATTCTAGCCTAATTTTGTTCCTTTCCCTAGAGGCAATTGCTAGGTTCAAAGTTTACTTGAAGGGTAACTCAACTCAACACTATCCATTTTAAAAACAAGACAAATCTATGAAACTCTAGTTTGTGGCGTTCTTAGCATAGCAATAAATTGCATTGAGCTATTTTTTCTTATAAGAAGTTTAATCATTAGTAATTCTTGTCACTACAATTGACTACTACTTGGGCTTAAATAGACAACTAGAGTGCATTGCTCACATTTACATGGAGTTTATAAGAGCTAAATCCTAATGCTCCATAAATCCTTATGTGTTGCTGTTCCACATTTGTCTTTGAGTTTGAAATATTTTCTATAGCTGAAATTGTCAAGCTTAATAGAATTATTAAAGTCAATTCATCATAGCTTTCCTTGCAAGGAAGTATTTTGCATATACATAGAGGATACACATCTCATCAAGCATTGGGACTCCATGCATATATACATGATGGACTAATGGGAAGTATGCATGTTTTTGAATGAGTATACATGCATGCACATTTGTGCTCTCTTTCTCTCTCTCTCTCTCTCTCTCTCTCTCACACACACACACACACACACACACACACACACACACACACACATGCACGCACACACATGCATGCGCATGCGCACGTGCACACACACACACACGTGCACACATTGCTCTAGAGTGAGTTTGCACATAGACACACACGAGAGAGAGAGAGAGAGAGAGAGAGAGAGAGAGAGAGAGAGAGAGAGAGAGAGAGAGAGAGAGAGAGAGAGAGAGAGAGAGAGAGAGAGAGAGAGAGAGAGAGAGAGAGATCTATAGGGACTATAACATTGTCAATTTTGTTTGGATGGATTGTTGGGTCGACTCTTTCTATCATACTTGACTCCTTTTTTTTTGGGGGATATTGGTCATTATATATATCATACTTTTTTATTTTTGGGACAATAGATAGATCATACTTGACACCTAAGCATAATGTGCAATCCTTGAGAAAATAATACATAAGTATATGTCCGAGAAAGTAATATTATTTCCTAAGGTCTCCCATGCTTGGTCGTTAACCGCGGGTGAGAGGGTGGTTGGGTTGACGCCGGGTCAATTCCGCCAGAGTTACAGACAAATATCATCCCTCCTCCCGCCTCCGCCAAGCTCGATTCTAGCCCGCAGGCACCCGATCGAAGGCATATCGATCGCTTGCCTGCGCATTGTCGTGAACCCACGCCACACCTTCTGCCGGAATCGCGCGCTTCTGCCCTTTCTATCTCATGGACGATTTTGTCAACATTCTTGAGCGTGACTATGGCCTCAAGCCGCAGGGTAAATCGTCGCCGATGTCCGCTGTCAAGTCCGCTCCCTTCTCTTCTTCGATCGGCAGCACGGCATCTGCAGGAAACCCTAAAAATGGCACCAATCGGCACAGCTCAACCCCAATGTTGGCCGAGGAAGACCTTTTGCTTGGCGGAAAGGGGATGAGGTCGTCATCTTACGGCAGACATACGTTTGGATCTGGTGCTGGAGGCGATCTGCTAGGCGGAGGCTATGACGATGTGTTTGGTGGTCCGCCGAAGTTCGCCCCGTCTCCCCCATCGCAGCCGTCTGCTTCTTACGATGTCTCCAGAACCTCGTCGCAGAAACCCTCGACTGCTGCCTCCAGCAAAGGCTCCTCTTTTTCTGTCTTTGATGCCCCCGTCTACGACGATGATATCTTCGGAGGTGTACCGGGAATCAGAAGCGTCGATGCGGCTTACGACGACGTTTTCAACACAGGTTCAGCAGCAGGCTTTGCTGCAGCAGCTGCCCCTGCCAGTAGCTCTGCTTCTTACGACGATCTTCTGGGAGGCTTTGGTAGCAGCGAGGCCAGAGAGACCAACACAAACACCACTTCTGATGCGCCATCAGCAGACGAGTCTGCATTCGACGAGTTGCTTCCTGGATTTGGTGGCACAGAACCTGCCAAGCCGCTGTAAGCAGCATGAAGTTTTTATCTGCCCTTTCAGTTCTGGAGCATGCACTGTCGCATTCATCTTGTGATCTGGCATCTACATTGTGCATGGCATGAATGGAGTCTTGGTGGATGCAAATGTCTCGGATGTGATCTTCGCATCAAAGGAGTCTCAGTTGTGTTTCCTGCATCTACTGAGTCTTGTATAGAGAAAAGGGCTCCACACATAAATATATGCGTGTGATCTTTACCTTAACTCTATGCTATGCATCCAAAGGAGTCTTGAATGTTGTCCTTGCGTTTGTATCGTGCAATACATGAAGTCTTAGATGCATCAACAGTGCACGGTTCATACACAACTGTGGTTTTGTATGTGATTCTTGAATCGACATTGTGCAATGCCTACATAGGGTCTTGTATGTGATTCATGTTTGTACAATACACAATCTATACATGGGTTTGGCATGCGATTCTTGTATCTACAGTGTGAAATGCATGATTGGAGATTTAGGTGTGTTTCTTGTGTTTACTATTCTGCATGCTCTGCATTTTGATAACCCTGTACGACTCAGCCTTTTGATTCATTAGCATTGGAGCACACATCACAATGTGGTTTCATTGTGTTGCATCTTGTGCTGATATCTGTTCAGGTCATCAGGAGATGGAAAGCCTTCTCAACGCGATCCCTCTAAGCCAGTCAATTACTCCTCAACAAATGTTGGAGATCCTTTTACTGTATTTGGGTCAGACAATGTGGGTTCTAGGGGTCCTGCAACGTCTGCCTCAAATATGGGTTTTTTTGAAGCCCCAACTTGGCATCCTGGTGGATCCAGCAGTAAAGATTTCAGCAATGGTATTGGTGAACGCAGCTTTAGTTTTGAGAAAACTTCACCATCAGATACTGCAGATCCTGATCTTAGCAAGTCCTTTGATGCAGCAAAAAGCTATGCATCAAAGAAGAGCAAGCCTAGTCCCACTCCAAGCCCATCTCGGGTGAGTGAGAGTGCAAATTCTAATGATGGCAGTTCAAAGACAAACAGTTATACTGATGACAATCTTGTGAAAGAGCGAAAGAGAACTCCACCAAATAGAGTAAAGCCTGATGGAGGCACGCCTGCAAGCAGTGCAGAGTCTGCATCTGCTGGCTCTCCATCACGAAAGAATGTGCCTGTAAGCAATGCAGAACCTACATCAGTTGACGCCCCATCCAGAAAAAGCAGGCAGGATTTTCGATACCCAGCAGATTCTCCTAGCCATCGCAAAGTGGAGACTCCTACACAGCGGCCAAAGGTTAGGAAGAGTGGACGTGTTGATGAGTTCTGGATCTCCATTGAAGATGTTAAACTAGTAACACAGCCCACTGTAGCAGCACCTCCTTCAAGGCCACCTCCAGCACCTGGCACAAAACAGGGCCATGCATCGAGAAAACCAGAAAATCAGAAAACTGAAGTGAATCAAGATAAGTCCAGGGGAAGCAGTGGACCTTTTCCATCTGAGCCTAGTGCCAAGGTTGGTATCAACAACTCTGCCGGTGTTTTAGATGAACTTGAAGAGTTTGCGTCAGGCGGTTCTAGATCAGGCAGAGATCTGAAAGAAGATGCAGCTTCTCCAACTGTAGAGGAAGAGCAAATGGAGGAGGGAAGTGCAGCTGCGACAGCATCCGGGGCAGCTATGAGGGAGGCCATTGAGAGGGCAGAAGGGAAGCTCAGGCAAGCGAAGGAGGCCAAAGATAGAGATAGAGAGGAGGCTAGAGTAATTCGAAACCGAGAAGAGAAAGAGAGGTCTCATGAAGTACGAGAAATAGAGGAGGAGGAGGAGGCCAAAGCTGTGCATGATAGAGAAGAACGAGAGAGAGAGGAGAGGGAAAGAGAGGCAAGAGAAAAGTGGCGCAAAGAAAGGGAGAGAGAAAGAGAGAAGGACAGAATAGCAGTGGAAAGGGCTAATGAGATGGCTCGGCAAAGAGCTGCTGTGGAGAGAGCGAATGCAGAGGTGCGGGGAAGAGAAGCTGAGAAAGCTGTAGCTAGGGCTGCTGACGCGAGGGCCAGGGCAGAGCGTTCGGCAGTGGAGAGAGCTACTGCAGAAGCCCGAGAAAGGCATGAGCGTTCGGCAGTGGAGAGAGCTACTGCAGAAGCCCGAGAAAGGCATGAGCGTTCGGCAGTTGAGAGAGCTACTGCAGAAGCCCGAGAAAGGCATGAGCGTTCGGCAGTGGAGAAAGCTAGGGCTGCTGAAAGAACAGCTGCTGAAGTACGGGAAAAGGCCGAGAAAGAAAGGGTGGCCGCTGCAAGGGAGCAACCACAAAGGAATGAGAACGACCTCGAGTCATTTTTCATGTCGAACTCCCGGCCGACTAGTGCACCAAAGCAGAGGACCCAACCCACAGTAGGGCACGGATCCTAGTGTCTCTTCCATATGTGAAAATAATGCAATGCTCATGTTAATTCTGTAATATGGTATAATGTATCTTATGATAAACTGGGAATTCGCAGGATGTTTTTTCAGGACGACAGTCAAGTGAAGGGCAATGGAGGAGCTCTAATGCAGCATCTAACAACAGGACTGTGCCATCAGCGGCAAGCATGGCCGATGATTTGACCTCTCTTTTTGGTAAGCAACCGGTCATCTTTTTAAAGCTTTAGAATGCACAGCATGGATCTTTGGTCTCTGTGCAATTGTAAACTCAATGAGAAGTCATGTAGAAGCATCAAAGATACTTGGGGAAAATCAGTCTCCTAACTTGGAACAGTAGCATTTGCTGCCATGGACCATCATCGTGAGCTTCCTTGTCTCTATGTAGTGATGGAGGGTTGTCCTTGTGTAGGCACTACTTGATTAAATTGTCTCTGTGTCGTTCGTGACTCACGTGTTTCTTGGCGAAATGTTGTGTTTCTTGCGTTTCTTCCTTTAGAACCAGCTATATGGGAACAGTGATATGCTCCTAGTCTCCATCACTTCAAGTTCTCTTCTCCTTTCGCTCTCCCCTCTCTCTCTCTCTCTCTCTGTCCCCCGCTCCCCTCCAAAAAAAACCCCACCCACCAATAGGCCATACAGATCATCAGCAAGAATAGAAAGCAGCACAAGATGTGGTAGAGAACAGGCTGGGCACTGTTCAGGTGTTGGCACATAGGCGGAGAGCTAAGCGGCGGTGGCAGCATCAGCAGCAGCAGATGAGCCTTCTGGGCAGGCGGGGAGCAGGGCCATCATGGTGGCAATGACGAAAGCTGGTGCGGAGAGTGCTGCAGGTGTAGCAGCAGGCAGGGAGGAGATGAGCTGCTGAGCAGCGAACACCTTAGGTGCAGAAGGCTAGAAATTAGAATGTCCCTCTAATCCTCTGGTATTTTGCGATATCGGCTCTGAGGAGCTGCATTGGTGAAGAGATCCATTGCATTTGAGAATGTTAGCACTTAGACCGTTGGCTGTCAGCAGTGCATTTTGAAGGCCAATGTGGTGTTAGGGTTAGGGTTTGGAGATGCTGCAAACAGGCGTGGAGAGCAACAGAGAGAGAACACGACTTCTTTGTATTCAGCTGATAAAAATGTGAAGTACAATAGCCACATAATAAGTGACCTAAAGAGATGTGTTCACATGTCTGGCCATAAAATGGGCCAGGTGGACCAAAACACCTATAAACTGCATATAAGTGAAACTAAGCTAAACTGGGGGAAAAAACCTCCACTAACTGAAGTAAAAAGTGCCCCAGTAATCTACTGATGATCACTAGCACTCCTCTGGGTGCATACACAGCATAAAACCCAACAAACCCCCTGGAGTGATATGTGATCACTATACATCATCCACCAAAAGGAAACAAATTCAAAGCAGTGCGGAATGCTTCGAATTTCGGACGTGGTAATGCCTTGGTGAACATGTCTGCCACATTCTGATCTGTAGGACAGTAGATCAGACTGATATCTCCTGCCTGGAGTCTCTCCCGAACAAAATGATAGTGAATCTCAATGTGTTTCGTGCGAGCATGAAACACAGGATTCCTGGCCACAACAATGGCACTCTGACTATCAGTATAGATAGGTGTAGGCTCCTCCACTGAAATATCCATATCAGTCATGAGACGACGCAGCCAAACACACTCAACAGTAGTAGTGTAGGTTGCTCTGTACTCTGCCTCACAAGACGAAGTGGCCACTGTGGTCTGTTTCTTGCTTAGCCAAGAAATGCATGAAGAGCCAAGAAAGAAACAATTTCCACTAGTGGAATGTCTGGTATCAAAATCACCAGCCCAATCTGAATCACTGTAAGCGTATAACTGCATGTCACCCCCCTCAGGATAAAGCAATCCAAGAGACAAGGTACCCTGCAAATAACGGAATACACGCTTCACAGCTTGCCAATGTGACAACCGTGGGCTGTGCATGAATCTGCTCAATTGAGAGACTGCATACTGAATATCTGGCCTTGTATTACACAAGTAAA
Organism: Cibotium barometz; assembly: GCF_041138505.1. Lineage (NCBI taxonomy): Eukaryota > Viridiplantae > Streptophyta > Polypodiopsida > Cyatheales > Cibotiaceae > Cibotium > Cibotium barometz. The sequence goes on from NC_141106.1 coordinate 29,478,647, forward strand.
TAAGGCACCCAACAGCCTGAGCATATGTAGTGGCATCAAAGGAAATACTGTCATCTTGTAGTGACAGTTTCATCCCAGGCTCCATAGGAGTACTAATAGGCTTGCAATCCTGAAATTTAAACTTCTCCAGAAGTTTAGCAACATACCGTGATTGCAACAACCCAATGCCTCTGTTATCCTGCACAAATTGTATGCCCAAATAGTGGTGTACAAGCCCCAAGTCAGACATGTCAAATGTCTGTTGCAGTATCTCTTTAAAAGCTGCAATTTTGTCATCATTTGATCCCATGAGCAAGAGATCATCCACATAAAGACTGATGACCAGCAGATCTGTTTCTTCTTTCTTTACATACAGAGTGGCTTCTGATGGACTGTTCACAAATCCCTGAGTGAGTAGGAAAGGATCTATTTTTGCATACCAAGCTCGTGGAGCTTGTTTCAAACCATACAAGGCCTTTTTCAGCCTGCATACTTTCCCCTCATGACCATGTTCTGCAAAACCCATGGGCTGAAATATATAAACTTCCTCATCGAGGTCCCCATGTAGGAATGCAGTCTTTATGTCCAACTGGTGAACAACCCAACCACGATGTGCAGCCAATGCAATGACACACCTAAGTGTCGACATACGGGATGTAGGAGCAAATGTCTCCTCATAATCAATGCCCTTCTTCTGTGCATAGCCCTTTGCAACTAGACGGGCTTTGTACCTGTCAATGGATCCATCTGCATGTCTTTTCAACTTATAGACCCATTTAGTACCAATTACTTTCTTGCCTTTGGGCAGATCAACCAAATCCCATGTTTGATTCCTTTTAATAGAATCAAGCTCCTCCTGCATGGCTTTGTTCCAATGCACATTATCTCGTGCATCCACAAATGAATCAGGCTCTTCATCATCCTGTAAACTGGCTGCCATAACCAGATTCAAATCCATGATGTGTGCATGCTCATTGGTCCGTGTCTCCCTACGAGTACGAACAGCAAGAGGACCCTCTAAATGGCTGTCCTGTAATGTCCTCAAATACCATCTAGGTATGTGTCTGACCTGTGGTGCCTGTTGCCCCAAATTTGGTTCAGCTTCTGGCTCAATTTGCTGCTGAATTTCTGCACCACCTACATCATTTGCTGGCTGTCCTATACCCTCATGAGTTGGATCACCAACTGTGGAATGAAACTCCATAGGTAGTAGACCTTCAAACACATCATTTTCAGCCTGATTTGTATCATAACCAGCCGTGGATATTTCTGATTTTTCATCAAAAATCACATCCCGACTAGTGAATATCTTCCAGGATAGTGGGTCATATAACCGGTAGCCCTTGCTTTCACGGCTATACCCAACAAAAATGCATTTTGTGGCTTTATCATCCAACTTCCTCCTCAACTCTTTGGGTATGTGTGCATATGCAAGACACCCAAAGATACGAAAATGTGATACAGAAGGCTTGCGGCCATGCCAAGCCTCAAAAGGAGTAATGGAAACCAATGCCTTTGTGGGACATCGATTCAAAATATGACAAGCACACATGACAGCTTCCACCCAAAAGATATGTGGTAGCCTCTTTGCCTTTAGCATCCATCTGGCCATCTCCATGAGTGACCGATTCTTCCTTTCTGCAACCCCATTCTGCTGTGGAGTGTAAGGAGTAGTATACTGATGTTTTATACCTCTACTCCCAAGAAAGGAATTCAGCATGTGTGACATATATTCCCCCCCTCGGTCAGAACGGAGAGTCTTGACCTTGCATCCTGACTCTGTCTTAGCAAGTGCTACAAAGGCCAAAAATGCATCATATACCTGTGATTTCTGAGTCAAAGGATAGACCCAGCATATACAAGAGAAGTCATCAATAAATGTTGCAAAATAGAAGCAACCACCTAATGACTTCGTCTGCATGTGACCACAAAGATCACTGTGTATAAGCTGCAACTTTGCAGTTGCTCATAGAGCTTGATCACGTGGAAAGGAAAACCTATGCATTTTTTCCAAAATACATCCTTCACAAATGTGATCTGGAGGCTTCTCCATGAGAGGTAGATCTGTAAACATGTTATGTCGCTGCATAAGCATAAGACTACCAAAATTTACATGCCCCATGCGAGCATGCCATAACTCCGCATCAACCATAGCTGGAGTAAGAGTGAATGCATTATAAGCAGACTGATCCACTGGCTGAAATGCATCCAACTGATAAAGTCCATGACATAATGTACCAGTAAGCATCAAGGTCAAAGCATTAGCTTTGTCTCTGACCATGCATTTATCATCATCAAAGTGTACTTGCATACCACAATGTGCTAAAGAAGAAATGGACAACAAATTCTTCTTTATCCCTGGTACATATAAGGCATCTGTAAGGCGGAGAATGGAGCCATCAATGGCTGTGAGCTGAATCTCCCCAATGCCACGAACTGGATATGAAGCATTGTTGGCACATTGAACAGTTTTGCCAACAGGGGCAGGGCCAACATGACTAAACAAATCCCTGCGAGATGTGATATGCTTTGAGGCACCACTATCAAAATACCAAGTACATGCATGCTCTGTCATACTGAGTGCCTGTGAAGACCAAGAGGCATCATAGCTGCATGTATAAAAACAGTAATCCCTGTCCTCAACAAAAGAAGCAGTCTCTGGAGGAGCTTTAGAAGCATCATTAACAGACATCCCAGCTTCCTTTGCCTTCTCTTTGGCAATCCTCTTCCTACATTCAGTGATGTAGTGACCTGGCTTCTTACAGTAATGACATTTGCCCTTCTTCTTGGGCTGTCCATCACCTTTCTTGGTATCCTGTGAAGAACCACCATCACTTGAATTTTGATTTGAACTCTTTGGCTGAGTTTTTCCTTTCCCCTTTTGACCTGTAGTAAATGCTTGTTCAACATTTGTGTTCATATTCATATTCTTCCTCATTTGCTCTTCTTGTAGCAAGAGAGCAACAAGTTCCTGATACTTGAGGGGTTCAACAGCATTCCTCATGCTGAGGTTCAAAGAGGTATGAAAAGCCAAGTAAGATCTTGGCAAAGAGTGCAAGATGGTGGACACAAGCTGTGTCTCAGGAATAATCTCATCCACATTGATGAGTTGCTCTCTCAAATCCTGCAGCTTGTTTAAGTGGCTAGACATATCATCTCCTTCATTCATTTTCTGATTTTCCAGCTCTCTTTTCAAAAATGAGATCCGAGCCTCATTACGAGCAGCATACATCTGCTCCAAAGTCACCCATGCATTCTGTGAAGAGCCAGCTGAACGAATATGAGGTATAATAGACCTCTGTACTGACAATGCAATGAGTGACAAAGCTTGTGCATCCCTGGCATCCCATGTCTTTTGAGCATTTGTTCTTTGAATAGGCAATGGCTGCCCTGGAGCCTGTACCTGTTGTCCTCGTCCACGAGCACCCCCTTGGGGAGGAGTCTCTGGAGCCAATGGACCTGGACGTGGTTCATCACCACCTAACAAAATCCCAAAGACCTTTTGCCACAAGCACATTTTTCAGCATAAAACTCCACAAGGAGTAGTTCGTGCCGTCCAATTTGTCTTCCTTAGACAAATACGTGAATACATCACTCCGCTGTTGATTTGCCATTATGCCTACGCACAATGTTGTACCTGTGTATCAAAAAAAAAAACAATAGCAAGAACCCAGAAAACAACTGTACTCCACTGAATACAGTCCACCCAAATATGCCTGCACTCTCAATCCTCTGAATGTGCAGCTCAATGCCCACTTACTGAGTAGAGCAGCAAATGGCGTACACAATGCCAAAATGCCCCAAAAATGCCCAAATTTACTGCACCCAAAACTGTGCAAAATCCCTGTAGACTTCTTTGCTAGAAAGTCTGCCTGTAGTGCCTGTAGATTTTCACAGAGAAAATAGTATTGCCCAAAAATAGAATTTTTAATGCTTACCACAAGTTGACTGAGCAGGTTGTGGTACATGTGCAGGTATAGTCCACCAAAAGAACACGTACAGTTGACTGTACTGTGCAGGTACAGTCGACTTGTACTGTACAGAACTGAAGGCAATTGCAGGCTGATACTGTGCAGGTACTGACAAGGCGGCGCTGACTGGTACGGAAAGAAGGTGGCGCCTGACAGGTACTGAAGTTGCAGTACAGCTGCGCTTGCACTAAGACAGGTACAGTACGGCTGCGCTTGTAGTAAGGCAGGTACGTGCGCTGACAGATGCAGTCGGCGCTGACAGGTACAGTCGGCGCTGATTGTACGGGCTGTATGGAATACTTCAGTACTCCTGCTGACGGCGGCGAACAGGTACAGCAGCTGCAGGCGAACAGGTACAGTCGGTAGCTGTACGGTTACTGCAGACGGCGCACAGTGTACGGGCAGATACAATGATGTACGGGTTGTACTGAGACTTAAGGTGGCAGTGTACGGGCAGGGATAGGGCAAGCCTACAATGCTCTGATACCAAATGAAGGCCAATGTGGTGTTAGGATTAGGGTTTGGAGATGCTGCAAACAGGCGTGGAGAGCAACAGAGAGAGAACACGACTTCTTTGTATTCAGCTGATAAAAATGTGAAGTACAATAGCCACATAATAAGTGACCTAAAGAGATGTGTTCACATGACCAAAACACCTATAAACTGCATATAAGTGAAACTAAGCTAAACTGGGGGAAAAAACCTCCACTAACTGAAGTAAAAAGTGCCCCAGTAAACTTCTGATGATCACTAGCACTCCTCTGGGTGCATACACAGCATAAAACCCAACACATTTGAGGCGCGAGCACGGTAGAAACCTCAGTAGTTTGATGCAGTTGAAAGTGGCAGTACGGGCGTCGGTCATCGGCAACAGAAGCTAGGTGGCAACTCTCCAGCTGGTGTTGTGCGCACGAGCGATGGGCGTGTTAGATGCGGGCAATTGATGCCTGTTGGTTGCAACTTGCTGCTGTTGATGGCGGCAATGTGCTCCATCACGATTGACAGATGGCAGTGGCAGTAACAGCAAGGTCTGACTGACAGCAGCAATAGGCGAAGGCAGTGGGCGAGTCAAGGTGGCAGGCAGGCGAAGCTGCTACTGTTACCAGTTGGAAGGAGGTGGCGCCAGGCTTTTTGGATCTCACAGGCAGTTGCAGTAGGCAGTAGCTTTACCTCGCCCTGATACCTATTGAAGGTGTTGGGAGGTGCTATATACTGGCGATGTAGAAGCAACAGAAAATGGAAGATTCCCATGGTGTGTACATAGAGAAAGAAAGAAAGAATGAAAGCTGTAAAGAGGCCGAACTTGACCTATGAGACAAATCAATGTTCAACTGTCAATATCCTCTGGATGTCCCCAAAAAAAAAAAAGACAAAATGAACATGAAATAAACTATGAAAGTGCTGAGCTAGTGGGGGGGTGTGATGGATGGGGCACTACTGCTAGAGGCTCAGTATGCAACCTATATGCGTAGGGTATACAAGAATGCAATGTAGATCTATCTAGCTCCAACTAGTACCATAATGGGGGTGTAATATGTGATACATAGGCGATGGCGAGGCAAAAATACATCGGAGCATGATCTCCGGGTGTGAGTGTAAGTGAGCTAGCTGCTCCTGGATATGGTGCTGATGTCGAGCCCGTATCTCTGTGATCTCCCTCTGATGTAGTCTGGGAATCTGGTAGCCTGGTGCTCTCGGTCTCCGTCTGGCTCGGAGGTCCGTAGCGCGCTGAATTGTAACCCCCTCTTGTGTCATGGTAGGCATTGGGATAGATCTCTGGAAGAAATCAGTGAGCTGGAGTTGTCGCCCACCTCTCCCTGTGGTATGAGTTTGTAGTAGCAGTGTCTCTCTATGGCACTGTGTCTCTAGCAAGAACTGGCCAAATCTGCGCTGATCTGCGGACTCCATGATCTGGCGGAGTGAGGGATGTCCATAAAGATGGTGGTGTATCTCTCTCTAATGACACTATATGCTTTGCATGCATCTGCATACATAATGCTCCTCACTCTCAACCTCCTCTTGGCATAGTCTTCGTATCCTCTCTGATCTGGGGATCCGTGCTTCCCTACTTGCCTCAATCTCAATCTGGTGTGATGACACTCGGAGCTGGCCAATCGCCACTCGGGCACTGTGAGGCATGTACACATCCATATATCCAGGTCGCTGAATGAATCCATCCGCTGAGATACGCATAAACTGATCTCTGTAGTATAGCATCTGTGGCGGTAGAGGCTAATTGGGTGTAATCCAAGTCTCATGGGTGTATTGCTGCCATAAATCCTGCCGAAGGACTCTGTTCCTCACTGTGAGAGAGCTGGATGTGTGGTGCATGTATATCATACTGGAAAGGTGGCAGGTGATCTATGTGGAGACCATGCTGAGTGAGCCACTGTATCATCTGTGAATACCATGATCTCCTATCTCCACTCTATGTGAGCTGCCTGGACGCCTCAAAAGCTCTATGTGAGTCGATGTGATGGCATATCTCCACTCTATGTGAGCTGCCTGGACGCCTCAAAAGCTCTATGTGAGTCGATGTGATGGCATATCTCTGATCCTTTGTATGAAGCAGATCGTCTGGAAGAGGGCCTCTACTAGCATAGGAGGTGCAACAAACTCCGCTCGGACAATGTCATGTGGGACGGAGGGTTTGCTGCGGATCATCTGTGAGAGCATGAGAATCTGAGGCCTCTCTATTTGAGACCATGTGGAGGTGGCGAGTCCAGGTGCCCATACTGCTGCAACATACATCAAAGCAGGGGTGACTAGTGTGTCAAACAACCACCCCTTCGTGCGGGGCTCTTGGAAGTGTGCCTGGTGACATTGTCTCTCTAGCATGGCCAGAGATAGATTGAGAGATAGAGAGAGATGTAACAAAATAAAAAACAAGAGACAAATTGCACTACTGAATGATGATATTGATGGAGGCTTGATAGCCTTATCTTTGACACATCACATTTACTGGGCAATGACACATGGCTAGGCCTATAACATCATTGCTTATCACATTCACACATAGAACGGCTATAAGAGGTTGTTCACACACTCTTACACACTTAACTCACATAAGTGTGTTCACACACAGACCCAAGCGGGTACACACATGTGAAGACTCCGAAATCCATAAGAAGGTGTATGTGTGTTCTGCAATTAGCATCTCTCATCAATGTGTACATAAGAAGGCGTATGTGTGTGTGGATTTGCTGAGAATAAAATAAGGGTTTTGCATTAAAAAGTTAGAATTCCAAATTGTTTGCTTCTATGCATGAAAGGGTTTGGCCATGAATCGAAGGAGAACAATGCCTTGTACACTTCTAATGGATGTGTATAGAGTGGGTACATAATGCTGTGCAAACGACGTCAAGTGCACGTGTATTGATGAGAGATGCTATGAGAATGCCCGAAGTGTGGAAATAGAGAGACCACGTATGTGCTACCTAATTGCACCCTGTAAAGACTCTTGGGCTCGCAAGGCCCATACACAAAGGATCTGTGCTCTAGTTATAACTCCCCACACAGTAACATGGGCCAGAGCTGAGTGTTCTGCAAGATGAGGATGAACCCAAGTTGGTGGATGATGGAAGACTACAGGAGGTGCTGGTGCTGAAGCAGGTGGTTTGCACTAGTACAAAAGGGTTTCTTGTAAGAAACAGGTACAATAGCCTCTCAAGTTCAAGGGCTATCTGATCCAGCAGGTTGTTTGGTGCGATGAGGATTGATTTGTGGACAAGTTTCAACAGTTATCGAGAGCTTATTAGGAGGCCATGCAGAAGATGGCAAAAGGGTTTCTCGTCGAAAGCAGGTACAATATCCTCTCAAGTTCAAGGGCCATCTGATCCAGCAGGTTGTTTGGCTCGATGAGGATTGGTTTGTGGACAAGTTTCAATGGTTATTGAGAGCTTAGTAGGAGGCCATGCAGAAGACGGCAGCTGGGATGCAAGTGGGGGAGAGTATGACCTTCACATCATCAAAATACATGCTCTAGGTCCAGGGCACACTGGACAGCCTCTGGACAGGAGTGCATGAGGCTCAGGCTCGGGCAACCCTGCCACCTGTTGGGCAGACAGCTGGGTAGAAGACAGGAGGTTGGGGAGCCCTGGGACCCGTCTGACAGGTTGGGCAGGGCTGAGCAGCCGTCCTGACCCCTGTATAAACAGCATTGGGGGTTAATAGTTTCCATTTCAAGATTTCTGGAGCTCACACTATGAAGCGCACAGCAGAGAACTGATTGGAGGAGGTGGAAAGCGATCTGCAGCAGAGTGTTGGGCTGAGCACTGGCATCTAACAGCAGCGTGGCTGAGATCAGGGAGATCCACTTTAAGTTACCTTTTGTACTTAAACATTCAGTTGCAATCTTTCTTGCACACAGACTATACAATAGGATTTAGGTCTACTTGAATGTGCGCTTGTGTTTGTGATTCGGCTGCTGTCTTCTCTCTCTTGTAACTCTTGCACATAAGCACAAGTAGTCCACGAGCTTCTCATGATGATTATACCTATCCTAGATGTTGGAATCTTTTTCTATCGCACTTGTAATTTATGGTTAAGGTTTTATTTTGGCTGTATGAAGTGGGTCCTATGCACTTTGCAATTCTCTTTTTCTCATTTGTTTGCTAATATATGTTAATATTAGCAAACAGATAATATTAGTATTGGCAAGTTTATTACTAATATTTGTTTCTATGCTTAATAAAGGTGGGCCATCAGCGCCTGGCAAGTTTCAAGAGATGGAAGGAGAGCCTGCTGATCGACGAAGAGCTAGATGGGAACGGCATCAGCACACAATCGAACGAGCTGTATTGTTCTGAATAAATCATTGTTGTTCTTTGTCTAAAAGCGGATGGTTACGGGCCCTCATGTGATTTATTTTGCAAAAATCTAAGTGCAGCGGCCATGTCTAATAGATAGCACGTGATGCGTTATTGTTTCCTGTGCTGTTGCAAGACTTTCATGTCTGCTACAAGAGTGTGTGGACAAGAAGAACTGGGCTGCCCCTTAATCCCCCCACTTCCGCCCCACCTCATCCTTATTTGGCATCACGGTCTCTTTCTCACTGACAGTGGTGGTGAGCCCACTTGGCACTATAGACCACCTAGAGTGGCCAGCCGGAGGAGGAGCATCATTCCCCTTTTTCTGTTTCTTGACTCTTGCTTTCCTATGAGGAGCCAAGTTTGTCCTCAGCCATTTTGCTTGGTAACTAATAGAAGGATCTTTTTCCTGGGAAAAAAATAAAAAATAAAAAATCCCAGGACACTTTTGGGTCCTGTTACCAAACTAAAGATAAATTGATAATTATAGATTTGGGCTCACAACATAGTACCCTAGCATGGCACATGCATGGGATGATACATGTGACACCTCGTGAATTACCATTCGTTTTATTACACATCGTTGAAGTATGTAGAAGCATGGCAATGGGCAGGCTATTGATTATTTAGTCTTGATTGTTGACCACTAGAGATTGTTTTTCAGATCTTTCTAGTGCATAGAGATGTTGAGTTTGTTTGAAGTATCCACGAGGAAACATGGCATGTACATATCTGTCCTTATGCAATGGATGACTAGTGAAAGTTTAGTGAGTGGCTTATCACATTTTTGGCAAATATTCTATCAATAAGAAGTTCAGTTCAAAAACCTACTTTTTAAGGGCTTTGCATGTGTAAGAGTGATTCTTTTGTCCTTTGATGGTCTTAGTAAATGTTTTAAGAAAAGGGGTGGTTCCAAAACTACTGGCAATGTTGTTTTCTTGTTCAGAAGCCACACTGTATACACTGCAACTTATGCTAATCTTTGAATCTTTGCTGTAAAATCCTAGGCTAGAGCTCTGGATGAGAAGCGTAAGCGTGATTTGCAAAACGAAAGAGAGCGAGCAGAAAGACATGTAAATAAACGTTACCCTTTGGCATCGTTTTTTGTAGCTTCAGTGGCCTTTTCACTCACTAGTACAAGCTTTTTCTTGGACATTCTTTGCTTTATTGAGCCAAGGCATGTGCTTATGTGTACCATTATGCAATGACCACGCAGAGGGCAGGTGAACTTGTGGATGCTGAAATCAAACGCTGGGCAGCCGGCAAGGAAGGGAACTTGCGGGCCTTGCTCTCCACGCTTCAATATGTAAGGTTCCATGCCCGGCTATAGCCTTCTAAAAGAATTAGCATATGCGTGAAATGGTGTGTGTGCATGCATGCTTTTATATCTTGGTTTTGTTTGAATCCAGCATGCTACAACCGGTTTATATACCTTCAGTGCTTGAGACTTGCGTGGTTGGAGAAGCTTTGCATGAACCATGTAACTGGGCAGCTGTAATCTTTTCTGATTGACTTGCCATGTTCTTTAGGTCCTTTGGCCAGAGTGTGGTTGGCAGCCGGTATCATTGACGGATCTCATCACTGCTGCGGCTGTCAAAAAAGCATACAGGAAAGCTACTTTGTACGTCCACCCAGATAAAGTGCAGCAGAAAGGTGCTACGATCCAGCAGAAATACATTGCTGAAAAGGTCTTTGATCTTTTAAGGGTAAGTTTGAGTGCCAGTGCTGAGTTTCATACATCAATTAGTTAATCTGATGTTTGTATCATGATGGCAGCATTTTGTTTCTATGTACAGGAGGCTCATAACAAGTTCAATTCTGAGGAGCTCTTCTAATTGTGGCTCCTGTAGCATGTGGGTATCGATTGTGATGAGGCAAACAACCCCTGCGGACCTGAGGTGCATGCACGCAAGAGTATGTGGTTTATGATAATTTGGGTATCATGATGTCAGGGCCTTTCGTGAATGCAAGAGTACATGGTTTATGATTATCCCGGTGTCATGATATCACATGCCTTTTGTGAATGAGTCTTATATGGGTGTCTTCAAAGTTAAGTTTTATGATTGTGGATCATGTATGGAAGTGAGGTGGAAGCGTTGCTAGCTAGCTTCAATAGGGTATGCAGGGGTTGCTGCAGTGGTGGTTGTTAATAGGTAGTGAGAGGTGGTGGGTTTCTGCAGGTTTGTAATCATGTTGGCCTCGACTGTTAGGTTATCTTTGCTTGGAGTGCTACCTTGCATCCCAATAAATGTTGCATTAAAGTCTCTTTCGAAATAATGATGATGATGACGATGGGGTGTCGGTTTGCATATGGATTTGGTGTAGTCACTTCCCAGTTGTATAAAGTTATTGTATCTTCTGGATTTTAGTATAGCTTCCTACAGCAGTGGTTGCATGCATATTGCAATCAAACCAACATGTATTTGTCATATAAAAAATGGTGGATCCACTTTCATGACTATGCTTTTGTATATCGGATTTTGAGCTCCAATCATACATGTAGGGATCAAGCTGAAGCTCTCTCTTGTTTAATGTCCAGTTCCAGTTAATTTTCAAGTGGAAAAAGCTTTTTATGATTTAGTTTCTCTTTATATTTGGTACTCTGGTACTCCACTCAAAAGCACGTGATTGGCATGGGCTTGAGTAGGTGGAGAATGACAGAAGCAGTGGGGCCAATACCATTTGGTTTGGGAGATTGAAAATATACAGATGGAAATTTAGACCCGCAAAGGATGCTTCTTTAGGCTTAGAACTTATTTGGGCAGGAAGGCAAGCATTTGCGTGCGAACACATGCGCATGTGGGATCCTGGAGCCAGAAATAATGAAAGGGGCACGGCAGGTGTGTTATGATTGGTGGAAGTTTGCCAAAGGTTGAGTAGGATTTAGAGAATAGCTCAAACTAGCACCTTCCAGGTTTGCTGTTCAGTCGTCGTAGTTCTTAAGTTTCATAGCAATGCCGGTTTTTTGGGTAGTGATCATATGCCCTCTGTGCCAAGCATGAACTTGAAAACAGAAGTTGAGAGCCTAAGAAACATCTGTCATGGATCAAAGACAAGTACAGGGGTGGAGTGAGGCTGCTCCGAGGGCCCGATGTAATTTAGTAGAGGAGCATGTGGGAACAATAAAGGTTCAATTCGCCATTGCTGCAGGACCTGGAGGCATCAAACTGTTTCTACTTACCCCAGTGGCACAATTAAGGTTCAAACAGTGGATTTGTTGCAATCCTATGGAATTGGCTATTGAAAGATAAGCCCTTGGAAAGGGCTTTGAAAAGAGAAGGAAAGAAGTCTACCATATGTGATGAACCTAAGAGTAACTAATCTATCTTTGATGTCCATTCCAAGCCATGCTTTAGCATTGCAACTCTACCATATGTGATAAACCTAAGAGTAACTAATCTATCTTTGATGTCCATTCCAAGCCATGCTTTAGCATTGCAACTCTCCATTATTGAAGGCGTAGAGGGACATGCTTGATTTTGAAAGGAAAAAGAGAGTAATATTTTTGGCTTGAATACCATGCCAAACATTTGCAGAGACACAAAAAAATTGTAGCATGCTCTCTGAGAGAGTGAGAGGAGTGTTAATGTTATAGCCAAGCTAGTGGACTACATACAATCCAGTTATGGTACTCTATATACAGCATCGAAGTACAGGGAATGGTACTTAAAGTCAAGCACTCTAGATTAGTAGTGGGGTGTGTAAACTACACTACCAGGAGGGGGGAGAGAGAGAGAGAGAGAGAGAGAGAGAGAGGATGGTGATGTTCACGGGAGGCCATATATGACTTATGGGACCAATACAAAGGCAATATTTCGGTCGTGGACTAGGAGTCCAGCAAGAGCCATAAGGCTTTCAAAAAAAAAAAACTAGAGTATATTAATCAGATGTCAATAGTGGAAGGAAAGAGTATCAATTTTGCAGTGTGAAACTCTTGAATGAAAGCCCTTTCTTCACAAATGAAAAGTCTTCTTGCATTGCATTGTGCTCACATCGTGATATTTCCATTGCCTTTTGCTTGAGTTGTGCTCATGTAAGATCTTTGGTTATCCATAGCTTTGCGCCTTTGAGAGTTTGGGATTGTCTAAGGAATGTAACCCTATTTTTTTTTTCTTTAAGCTGATCATTGCATCGTTAGTACTTTCACATTGGGTGGAGGAAATGAATTTTACCTCCCACTTGAAGGTGGATGTTGCATTGGTCTCTTTGTGAATGTCTCCTTGAAGTTGTACTGCTTGAGGTACCACTTGTTGGAAAGGCATCCAAGTTGGACATTCAAAACTAGCTCTTCTCTTTGATGCTTTTCCTTGAGCTCAAGGTTTACTTGCTTTACTACCTTGAGAATGACGGTCGATTGAACTTGGTCTTGGTGTATGGATGCCATTGCTTGGAGTTAGTGTGGTTTACAAAGAGTGGGGTCTTCTCCATCTCTTCGACTCAAAGTTTCTAGCTTGTTGAATTGAGTTCGAAGCTCCGCATACTTTGAGCACAAAGTAGGTCCTTGGAGTATCAAGACCAGATCCATTGTCGATGAAGCCAAAACTCACATAAAGTGCAATTTTGGATTGCGTTTCATGTGACCACCAACTTACATAGAAACTCTCCCTCCTAGTAGCTTGCATAGAAACGCCGTCTTGTGAGAGGTGAATTTTTGGATGTAGGTTCTTTCCAAACATATTTGTTTTGGAAAATGGGAGATCTCACTTATCTATTTGTGAGACCTCTACCCCTCTACCTATGGGGTAGCGAAATCCCACTAAAGGTACGACTCACTTCGGGCCTCATATTGCAATGTTCCAATGCTGGCTATCTTGTTAGTTCCTCTCAATCTGACTAGAATAATTCTCATGCAAGAAAGGTGAATGATTCCTCCTCTTCATAATTCTCACGAGAATTATGAAGAGTAGTCACATTGAGCGGCTCCTTCAGGCTCAACAAGATGGTATGACTTCTTGATTATGAAGGTAATGCGTCTATCCTTGATCGTGATTTGCCAACTAAATTACTTGTCCCAAGCTTTTCTCGCTTTAAAAGGTCCACTTGATCGCCCACTTTTGATGTTTAATCCAGTTTCTACTTTGACTAGATCCATAGGCTTTGTCAAGCCATGTCTAATTCTATGGGTGTAGCCTTCCGTCCACCATTGGACCTATGGAGCCAGTGTGAACTCACACAACCGTGATTGAAATTGCCACTTTTCTCACACACCCCTTACAAACCACTTACGAAAGTGCTTCTAAAAGAAAACAGACATCATAGTTTTCTTTTCAAATCATACATATATTATATGTCCACATCACATAACAAATATCCAATTAACATATCAGTGTCACCTCATTGACATAAATCTCCTCGCACCATGACCATGATTCTTGGACCACGACAAAATGCATCAATGGACCTCAACACTCTTGGACCACTGTGATGATCAAAGGAGTCCTACAATGTCTCATATCCGTCTTAACACAAAGGTCACTAAATTTGAGGAGTCACTTCTATCCATCGTCGTCTCTTATCCTAGAAGCACGAACACTCTAGATATTGCTGTTAGGAGCCCTATGATGTCTAGTACCAACACACATACTTAGCTAGCAAGCACTATCCTACTTGTTTCATTATGGAGTCACTTTTTGTTCTCACACCAATTGTGCCAGGAGCACATCCATGTTCGGCTGAGAGGAGTCAAGGTCTTGAGCAACCGCCTTTGTGTGATGCACCCCTTGGATGACATCCACACGGCAATCCATAAACCTATGTGGTACCTTCATAGGCTACATATAAACAAATACGTGCAACGCATGAATACAATATTCCAAATAAATAAGAAATATTACAATCAAAACACATCATAATCTCATTCCGAAGTAGAGTAATCCATCGCAAGCTTGATGAGATGACATAGCTCTCCAGCCGAAAGTCCAAACGATTTGAATTCCTCCATCTGTAACATATCTTGGCGAGATTTTTTCCTTTCTAGTAATCATTTTCAAAACTTGATTCCATAGACTAATCCAATCAATTTTTCTTAGGATGTTTTACGTACAAAGATAATCATTCTAAAGTCATTTATCTAGCTCTTGGATTTAGGCTTTATCATGCATCGAGAATCCCTTGGTTATTCTTGAGTATCTTAATGCTATCTCTCCTTGAGAGTTCTTTATCATACTTTTTAAAGATTGGGTCTTCTTGAATCTAGCACAACGATCTTTGCTCGTCTAGATCTTTATTTTTCATCAAAGTTCACTTAATCTAGCCTTTTTCAAGGCTTTCAATACTTTGCTTTTGGGATCCACCCTTTTCTTGATTAGAGTGCTCTTAACCTTTGTGATGTTGAGAAATCAAGCATGGTTGAGCTCATGGTAGATCAAAACATATGAGAAACATGATTAAGCATATTGATTAAGATAATACACAAAATAAGATAAAGATAATGATAGTAATTAAGAAGTAAGCCCTCATAATCTCATTGCATTAGTCTTGATCCAAATACATGCTTATATAGATCTCATAGAGCTCTCAAACCATGCTTTGTGTACATCGTAGTGCCTTGCATGTGTCAATAAATGTCTACACTATATGTGTACCCTTGTAAGTTGTGCTTCCCATGTGCTATCTTTTTTATCTTTGACTTCACCTTTTACAAATGACTATACAAATCAATCTTTGACATTAGACCCTTAGTCTATTCCTTTTCTAATGTGCATGCTCCTTTCCTTGCTCTACACATATTGCACTCTCACACGTTGCATTTCTCAACACTTTCTCTCAATGTGATGAGGGTCTAACACCTAACATGCATTGTCTAGATCTACACTCCATACTCATATGGTAGGAGCGGTCCGTCTAGGTTGCTCTATGAGCTACAATGTTGGCTTTGTGTTGACTCTTTACACAATGGGATAGTGGGATTACAACCAGGGGTTAGGAGCCATGCTCTTCATATCATTTAGAAAAGATGCTTGTTGTTACCTCCATTTTGGGAGGCCTCATCGTTGTCTTCCTTCTTTGTCATTACATTGGCTTCTTCGGCTCTCTTCTTATGCCAACAATCCTTTGCCATGTGACGAAATTTGCCACAGTAATGGCAAGTCATCTTTGTCCTTGGTTCTTCTCTAGTTCTTGGTCCCGCTCCCCTTGACAAGAGTGCTTTCTCCTCACTTGATGTAGCTCGAGCAGTCTTCTCTCAAATCCGCTGCTTTCACTCCTACAATGGTTGGATTTGGGAGGTTCTTCAAGGTAGCCACCAAGGGGCTATACTCTTTAAGTGTCATGCTTTTGAACAATATGGCTATGGCATCCTCTTCTTCTATTGGTGTCCCAATGCCACCCAATTGTTGTGTTATACTCTTCGTTTTGTTAAGGTGTCTTGAAAGCGAGTCACGTCCAAGCTAAAGAATTGTATTTTTAAGCCTATTTTTGAATTCTTTTGCTTTGCCCCAAACAGTTTCTCTAGCTCATCCCAAGCACCCTTAGATGTATCTTGTGATGTAATATGACGAATAAATCCCTCTCCCAATCCTAATGCAATGATGGCTAATCCTTTTTCATTCCGGCTTAACCATTTGTCCTTTTCATCCCCTTCATCCTTTGGACACTTTTTCCTTCCATTTGTAATGCCCCATAGTCCATTGTTCATTAAGATAAATTTGATCTTAACTTGCTATGTGTGGAAAAACTTCCCTTTAAAATTCTCAAGCACAAATGAAGTAGTCATTGAGGGTTTTGAGAGGGTCTTAACCCTTGAGTATCACTCAAGGTCATTGTCTAATCTTAATACAAGAGAGATTTGGATGGAGAGATTAACACTAATGCAAGAGATTAAACATGAAATCCCAAAACAAGCTCTCTATTTTATACAAAAAATTACCAATGTTCAAGTGAGAAATTGATATCTCAAATCAAGGGAAAAAATGAACGTCAAATTATAGGCTTGTAGAAGTGCTTATCAGAGGCAGTTTTCGAAGGGTAGAGCAAGGTTGAAGTTGAGCTTATAGCTTAGATAGCTCATGAAATGGTATAAAAAACTCTAGGCATACTACACATAAGCTCAATTGTAGAATGACAAGCTCAATTTGTACCAATGATGAATGTGAGCTTCAAATTTTACCTTCCTGCTGGGAATGTTTGCTGCTCAGTTTTGGAGCTTTGTGGCTTGATGTTGGAGATCCTTTGGTGATGATAAGCCTTGCCTTGAAGTTTCCTTACCTCCACATAGCTCTAATGAACTTCAAATGAGTTGATTTGATGATTCTCTTCACTCAATGAGTGAGATAGAAGAGAGGGATTAGTGGTTAATTAATACAAGGTTAATGATGCCTATTTTAGCTACTAGCTTGAGATGGGATGAATGAAGAGACATGGCTCTAATACCATGTTGAGAAATCAAGCATGGTTGAGCTCATGGTGGATCAAAACATATGAAAAACATGATTAAGCATATTGAGTAAGATAATATACAAAATAAGATCAAGCTAATATAAAGATAATGATATTAAGGAGCAAACCCTCATAATCTCATTGCATTAGTCTTGATCCAAATACATGCTTATATAGCTCTTAACCCATGCTTTGTGTACACCCTAGTGTCTTGTATGTGTTAATAAATGCCCACACTCTATGTGCAACCTTGTGCTACCGTTTTGGCCTTTGATTTCACCTTTTACAAATGACCATACAAATCAGCCTTTGACATTAGAGCCTTAGCATATTCCTTTTCTAATGTGCATGCTCCTCCCCTTGCTCTACACATGTTGCACCCTCACATATTGCATTTCTCAACATTTGAGTCAGGGGTTGTCTTAGGCTTTCTCTCTCTAGAAATCTTCTTTTTCGTGAGAGAGTCCGACTTAATCTAAACATTTTTGAGGTCAACTATACTTCCTTGAGCTAAGCCTAAGTTTCTATATTAATCTTGACTTAGGCTTTCTCTCTCTAGAAATCTTCTTTTTCTTGAGAGAGTCCGACGTAATCTAAACATTTTTGAGGTCAACTATACTTCCTTAAACTAAGCCTAAGTTTCTATATTAATCTTGACTTAGGCTTTCTCTCTCTAGAAATCTTCTTTCTCTTGAGAGAGTTTGACTTAATCTAAACATTTTTGAGGTCAACTATACTTCCTTGAGCTAAGCCTAAGTTTCTATATTAATCTTAGACTTAATTCTACTTGCTCAAGGGGTATTTTCACTTTCTCTTTCCAAATTTCCTTCTTCTCTCTCTAGAATTCTACTTCAAGGATTCTTCTCTCTCTAGAATTCTTTACATTAATGTTAAAAAATTCTAAAGTTTTCACTAATTAGTAATTGATCTAAGGTTTTCTTTATCCACCTAAAGCTATTTTCTATCTCTAAAATCTTAATCCTATTTTCTCTCTCTAGACCTAAGATTTTCACTAAAAATAAACCTTATCCAAAAATCTTGATTCCCACTTGATGAATATCCCTTTAACCAAACTTCTTCAATGAGGGGGTTATTTCTACACATTTATGTGCACCATGTGCATAGTTGTGTATATACACATGATACACGCTTATGCACATATTTTAATGTACTTCATTAATTCAATTTCTAAAAATCAAACCATTTATTCTACCTTATCTAATGTTCTACTTCATAAATTTTAAGGTAATAATTTTCAAAAACTAGAGCGTTATATGTAGACTAGGTTTTTATCCTAAGGTCAATTTGATAAACTAAGCCTAAAGTAAATCCTATGGTTAAGGAATATTCTTCTCCTAAGAGTAAAGGAAGAGAATATTTATTTTTGAAAGGATTAATTTTATCCTTCATTCAAAGTCTATTCCAAGTCTTAGAATTTATATGGTGCTCATCTAATTGAATTAATTAAAACTGCACACATAGTCATATGAAAAATCTTTGACCTTGATAAAATTCTAAGGTTCTTGCATATTTATTTATGTATAATTAATTTAATCTAGACCATTAAATTTATTTATGTGTAATTAATTTAGATTAATTCAATTTAGGCCGTTCAAAGTAAGAAAAGATCAATTTTGAACGATAAATATGAACTATACCTTTTGTGGCTTGAATTGGACTTGATATACATGAAAAAGTTGCTAAAGGAGAATGCCATGATTTTTTTTCCTTCTTCCTAGGTATTTGCAGCACTCAAAATAATAAGGTTTTGGTCCTAATAAAGAGGTTTAATGGCTAGACTCTACTAGTCGAGGACGAGTACACATAAAGCAATAAAATGGACTCCCAATCATTTAAAAAAATTATGGATTTCTCTTGAGAGAAGGGGGATATTTACACTAGAAATTGATGGTTGGGAGCCTCCATATGCTTTTAGACCTAAGGAGTTAATGTCATGCCATACCTATCATGTAACTCATGCACATCATAGAAATTGGGGACTAAACTTAACCTTAGACTAACATGCATGCACATTGTGTAAAGTGAACTAATAGAAAGTACACAACTCTAGTTTTATATAAACCACCAATAATTACCATGGGTAGAAAAATCACCAACAATTACTATGGGTATGTAAACCACCGCCTCTACTAATCCAATCAACCTTGGTTTTCCCACCTTTGAAAAATTACTCTTAGTCCAACTAGTTAAATTCGTGTGCATATGCATGGGCATGCATATTAATTTAATTTACCTAAGGAGAACTCTTACAATTTAATACTCTAATATTTTAATTAATCATTGGTACTTGATTTAATTTATTATTATTATTATTATTATTTCTTTTTTAATCTCATTTAATTTATAGGTGTGTGCACTAATTGTTGAGATATCGAGCTCAACTAATGCTATGGACATTGACCCATCTAGGTGATAGCTTCCGCACTTATGCCACTGGCATGGTTGGTGAGATTATGGTTGATATACTGTCAGTGCTGCATAAAAAGCTGTGTGACAACCACTTTGGAGTACTAGAGTTATGGTATAATTTTAGCACCAGCCCATGTAGTCGGGTTCACACTATGGACCCCGACTATTTTATATTGTAGTAGGAAAGTATCTTCCATTATTGTACTATGTACTCTTATCTCTTTATGTTAATAGTTGTAGAGAAGAGAAGAAGGTAGGAGAAAATTCGGCCTGATCTCTCTCTTGTGTGTGTGTATGTGTGTGTGTGCTTGCAAGAAACTCAAGCTCCCCCTCTCCCCCACATTCTCAAGCTCAAGCTCCCCCTCTCCCCCGTATTCTCTTTATGGTATATCAGAGCTCCAGTTCGTGTGAGAGCTAAGGAGACAAATAAGAGGCAAGAACAAGTGCAAGCAATGAAGTGGTACACGAGTAAGGGTATTTTTATCTATTTTCTTCTTTGATTTTAGAGCAACACCTTTGAAAATAGTTGTGAGAGCTATAGTAGGCAGACAAAGAAGTCATTATCTTAGATTGCTCGACATCCTCTTTGGTGAAGGAAGAAGACCGTATTGTGTGTAGTTTTTGGTGCGTTTCAGGCCTTGTTTTGACTCTGCAAGTTTTCTGCCGACACTCTGTGAAGTGTCGATTTTGATTGTATATGCCCAATTTTTGGTTTGATGCAAAGTTATAGTGGAAATTTGGTCATATGCAAAGAGTCTAAGTGTTGCAGGTGTTGGCGGATGTATATGTATGTGAATGGTTCACATATAGTGACATTTGGTCATATGCAAAGAGTCTAAGTGTTGCAGGTGTTGGCGGATGTATATGTATGTGACTGGTTCACATACTGTGGCATTATAATAGGTTTACAGTACCGCTCTATAGAAGGTTTTAGATTTGCTTTGCAAGTGCATAAGCTTTTTTGCAAGCATTGTTTGGTAAGTTATTACAAGTAAAGATGTCTAACAATCTATCTCAGATTATGAATGAGAAGCTAGACAAGAATAACTTCTAGGCATGGAAGTTCAGGATTACCAGTTTCCTTATGAAAAAAGGATATTGGGAGTTTATCACACTGGTGATGAAAAGGAGCCGAAGATTACTAAAGAAAATTTGACCTCTCAAACAAGTGCACACATATAAAGCATGGCATGAAAAAGCTAGAAAGGTCTTGTATGAAAAAGCCAAAAATGTGTTGTATTGGTTGCTTGTCAATGTGACAGATTCTATGATTGTGCATATACAAGATGTACAAATGTCTAAGGAGGCTTGTGATACCTTAGTGAAGATGTATAACATAAACACCCAAGCTCAGAAGATGTAGCTAAAGCAAGCGCTATATAATGTGACTAGAGGAAAGCCAAGTATAAATGATTACTTGGTGAAGGTTAAAGGGCTTGCAGATGCCCTTGCTTCTATTGGATCATAAGTAGACGATGATAATATGTTATCTGTGACCTTGAATAGTCTTGGGCAAAGAATACAACTAGGTACCTCCATTGGAGTTCATCGAGAGAACTTTCTTGATTTTTAAGAATTGATTGCTCATCTTGTGAGGAGATGAATATTGTGGAAGGTTCATCCTTTGGAAATTCAAATTAGCAGGCCTTCTACTTAGATACAGGTAGGATTAGAGGGAGATCATCATCTTGAGGTCAATGTGGAGGCCGTTTTGGAAACAAAAATCATGGGCAACAATAACAACACGATTCAAATATATAAATAGGCGGAAGAGACCACTCAAGAGGTAGGGAGAGCCAGCGGGACTAAAGTGACTAGCAAAGAAATCAGAGTGTGAAAGAGTATAGAGTGTTATTAATGTCGAAAACCAAGACACATGGCAAAGGACTACTATGTTTGGTATGTGGATTCTGAGTGGTTTAGAGACATGCAAAAAATAGAAAAACCAGGTTATCTAGAAATAAGTGATGATACTCCACATCCCTATGGGGACCGACCTGGTATGTATAAAGTATGTGACACATACCAGCTTGGTCAGTTGGCCAAATATGCTTTCTTGCATGAAAAGTAGATCAGTGCAAGAAGTCCATTGGATGTTATACATTTGGATGTATGGGGACCGACCAAGATTACAACAATTGAGGTTGCAGCTATTATCTTACATTCATTGATCACACTAGGAAAGGGTGGGTTTATTCAATGAAGGAGAAAAGTTAGGTGTTTGCTCACTTTCATAACTTTAAATCCTTGGTCAAGAAGGAAAAAGGCATGCAAATAAAATGCCTGAGATTAGATGGTGGGGGAGAGTATTTCTCCAATGAGTTTAGTAATTCCTTAAGAAAGCAAGGAACCAAGATACATTTTACATGCAGGTACACTCCAAAATAGAATGGTGTTATAGAAAGGATAAATAGGTACATTACAAAAGTGCCTTACTGTGTCTAAAAAGAATATGCCAAATTATTTTTAGGCAAAAGAAGTAGCAAAACGACAGTGTACATTATGAATAGGACCTCCACTACTGCAAAACTGTTCATGGTATGACGCTTAAACATAAGTTTACAGTCATAAAACCGGATGTGTCTCACTTGAAAGTGTTTGGGTGTATTGTATATGTGCATGTTCCCGATGAAGTGAGAACAAAGTTGGATCCAAATGCAAACAACTGTATCTTCATTGATTCTTCCTTAGAGTAGAAAGGTTGTAGATGTAATAGTTGTATTTGGATCCCAAAACATAAATATATACCACTAGCCTCATTGCCAGCTGCTTATAAAGTTCCCATTCTCCTCAGTGATGTGGACAAAGGATTCAATGGCTCAAGTTTAAACAAAGGGAAGACTATTGTAGGAGAATATTCACCACCAACACACCTAAATAAGTTTGGATCCCAAAGACGAACCCTATCACAAGAGGTAGGGTGATTGATGAGGAAGGTTCTACATCACAAAATGTTATAAAACCATTGTTGTCTATCTAAGCTTCAATCCCATTGGTTTCCCTAGAGCGACCCACTACACAAGTATAAGTTGCCTTGCTCATTTGTAGGGGAGAAGCCATAAGCTCCATACAGTCTTATGAAATCCCCTTACTACCCTTAAAGCTAGAGATTGATATGTCGTAACAAGTAATAAAGGGAGCTCCTAGCTAATAAACACTGATGGAGAAAAGTTGGAAGGGATGGTTACATAAAATCTACAATACCTTCCGCAAAGTCAAGGTATGACAGGAAGTAGGAAGGGGGAATTCATGCTAATATCATTACTTTTATCCCCACATTTCGCTCCTCGATAAATTTCATGTCCATATTAGGAGGGAGCCTATTGAAAAAAGCTAACCCATGACAATAAAACTTGCACCAATATGTACAACAATTTAGCACCTATACACATATTTTCATGTCCATATTAGAAGGGAGTCTATTGGAAAAGGTTAACCCGTGACAATATAGCTTGCACCAACATGTACAACAGTATAGCACTTATACACATACTAAAAATCTAACTAACAATATTTTTTAAAAAAAAGATAAGAAAGAAAACATACCAAAATAATAGAATGAAACACGAATTTGCTATTACTATAGGCCTTGAGCATGGACTTTTTGTGGGCTGATATATGAGTGACCCTATCCTAGACCCGAATTTTCTAGATAGGTACTATCAAGGGTAGCTAAGTATTCCTCCTTTGCAAACCCACTTATGATATTTTTATGCACCATTAGGGGAGCTATGTTGTTGAGCCACATTTGTGGGCCTATTTTACTTACAGTTTCATCTGCTTGCACGATGTCTTAGTTGTGAGCATCGCATGCTATTTGCAGCGTTCTACTTATGTTGGCATTGTAGAACTTATTTTAGGTGCTATGGGACACGACTCTTGTAGTCCATGGTAGGAGAGACACCACAACGCCATGTTGTCGTCGTGAGTGTACTTTACCCACCAATGGGAGGACCCTATTAAGTAAGGAATGCACATGAAGAGATTGTAGAGGAGAAGAGGAGGGAAAGAGCTTACGCACTTACACCATCCATTCTATGAAATAATGTTACCAACTTCTTGTCCCTTTTGGAACATGGTTGGTTATTTCCTTGATAGCTTAGCTAACGGCAGCTACTTACCTCACTTGGTTATTGTATCCATGCTATATCACAGTGAGGATGCATGTAGACCGTTTCCTTGTACACACCAGAGGAGGCATATCTATTAGAATCAAACCATGAGGATTATGAGCTTAGTGACACCGAGTCCGACCCAACGTATGAGTTAAGGCTATATGATGACCTGTTGCAATGATTTTGAAGAAATTTTTTTAGGTTCACAGGAACATACAATGGAAATTCTCAGCATTACAAGTACAATTCTAAAGGACCACTAAGTTCCCATGCCTGTTCACCTACATGCAAAACCTAATCTTGAAATTGTACTGATAAGTCCACTTTTTCCTTGGACTTAGAAATCCAGGCTTGACTTTAGAGAAATACATTATTTAGCATCTGGCTACCAAGGGTAGACCTAACTAGAGTCATCGGATTGATATGAAATTTGGTAGGATCAAGATTTATGTTGTGTTAAACATCTATGTCTAGCCTTGAGAGGTTTTGATTTTGGTAAGGTACTTTTTCACTCAAACCAAGAAATTTTAGTTTAAAATGCCTAAAAATAGCATCTGAGCAGAAAAATGTCTTGCACTTTGTAGATTAACATATGGTTTGAACCATATAAACTAAATGTTGGGGTGATGTACTCTACCAATCCTTGCTTTGTTTTACTAGGGTTAAGACTTCCAAACTACAGGACTTAGAAACCAAAAAGCATTTCTCTACTTGGCTAAAAATAGGTTGTATTTTTTTGGTGAGCATTTTTGAGCGAGTGCTTTTTGGTTTTGAGGTGAATGGTTTCTCTCTCTACTCTTTATGTCTTTGTCTAATCTTTCTCTCTCTAATGTCTCACTCTTTCTCTCTCCAATTTCATAGCATGGTTTTTTTAAAAGATAGCGGGCAACGATGAAACTTCCATTTTTGTGAAATACATTTCAAAACTTCTGCACACCTACGAGATGTTGAGCACAAGCCACCATGGGCCACTATCATTGCAACTTTCTTACAAAGACACCATAGACAAATAAAACTTCCATTATATTCCAAAGCAAAATTACAAGACTACAACATATTATGACAAACACATACGAGATGTTGAACACACACAACAATACACGACGAAAGCATGTGTGTACACTTTGTTGTTTACTTCCATGGGCCACTATCATTGCTAAGACACCATAGAGAGATAAAAATTCCATTATATTTCAAAGCAAAATTACAATACTGCAGCATATTTTGACAAAATCCTACGAGATGTTGAACACAAGCAAACAATACATGAAAGTATGTGGGACCTCAACTATCATCTTGGCCTTCTCTGTCTACCCTAAATTTGCAATGAAGGTGGCAACTTATCCTCAAAGAGGAGCCTATTTTGCCTCTTCAATGATGCCAAAGTCTCTCTATATCCCAATGGCTATTGTTGCTTTCACCTCTAGCATGTTCTTGTCTAAAGGTCTACCACTTTCTCTGTTGTGAGCTTCTTGTAGAGCTCCTGCACTTTAAATGTTGTTGTCCAGGGCATCTGATATTGGTTCTTATTCTTTGAGGTGCATGAAAGATCAAAGAGCGTTACTTAAGATGCTTGCAAACGTCGTATTATTAGAGGAATTGTGGATGAACCCATGATAATAAAGTTTATGCCCATCCTGTGACAATATGAACATATAAGGGGTGGATGGGTGGGATGTATCCCTCGAATAAGAGTAGTGGAACATGGTCTCTATTCTATTTATAAGGTCTCATAAATTTAAAATAAAAATAACTTTTTAAAGAATTAAAAAAAATAACAAATGTCTATGGCTTACAAAGACAACAACATAGTCTCCCTCTCACTTAAACTTTATCTCTTTTAGTCACACTCTCTCTCGTGGCCTCTCCTTCTCTATCCATCTTGCTTCATCTCTCTCTATTGTTAATTAAAATATCTAAATGGTTACAGCAAAGCATAAAACAATGCCATAGATGTAATATGAGTGTATAAAAGTGCATTACAATAATGTGTAAATCAATATATTCTTGTTATTACAATAGATGAAATACATCAATAAGGGCGCTGCTAATGGAAGAAGGAAGGTGGATGTATGTAGGGAGCTCTATCAACAGACGGAGTAGGTGCAGGTGTGGGAATAAAGGCCTCGCAAGTTTGGGATGTGGGGCCCATGATGAGGGCATTGTAAAACAAGCCACGGGGGACATATGTGTCATAACACTTCAAAATGGGGGATCCCTTAGAACACTAGGTGGCCATGATGAGGCACTTGACCTTGTTGGGCTCATGGATACTAGGGTAGGTGTGGAGGCGGGTGGTGAGGAACATGTGGAGACGATGTCCCCATGTCCCTCTGTTCCTCCTATCAAACATAGTCATTGATGTCACCCTTGAAATACTGTTGACCTAAATCTTTGGGAAAGTGCAAAATTGGTTGTATACAAGTATTAAAGCACACCTCGTTGATTTCCATGCTAATGCACAATGTTGATGTAGTATCCTGCATGCTCTAGCAAGGGTCCCAATTTCAGCAAAGCCATCTAGGACTGCATCCCCTTGATTAGTGAATGTCGCGAGTAACCACTTGCATTGTAAAATCTTTCATTAGCACATATAAATGGATGAACAACAATAAAAAGATAATGAATATATAACGATTACACTACTTGAAATGAATTGCAATGAAGTGAGTGCTCTATTTACCTTGTGAAAGCCTGACTACGCTCATCAACAACATATCATATGGGATTCCCATCTGCATCCAACTTGTATGGCTAGGTTCCCTCTTGCGGTTTAGGCTCTAGGAAGATATCATCATCCACCTCGAAACGTGGAAGATTTGTAGCTACCTCATCTCCCCATACTTCGGTCAACTGGACGTACTCTGATGGAGGTGCGTAAAGATGGTGATGATAAAAAAAATGACCTACGTGCACACACTTGTAAGTACATTAGGGAAATCATGGTTGTTCACTTAAAAAAAATCATCCTTCACTCACCTCTTCTTGTCCATCTTCTGACATGAGATACATGTATTGTGGGAAGTGCAAGAACAAAGTCATGTGTAATGTAAAGTTGCAAGTCTCTGCCTCTTGCACAACAATCCCCAAGTGCTCCGCACATAGATAGTGCCGTCGGCATGTAGAAACTGTGCAGAGTGAGTACAAAGGCTAGCTCCACAAGCACCTCCCTAAATACATTCTATCAGGGAACCATATCCTCGATCTTGGAGAGAGCAAGATTTGCTGAAAAATCAGCCCCACACCAAGCACATGCCTCCAAGGCTGTTATACACGTCCATGGCTCCGAACCTTATGAATCATTGCAATATTGAAAGATACATGGAACAACATAACTTATAAGTGGATTGCAAACTATATTACCATGCCAAATGGAGAGAGTGATTGGCATTGGGGGGTAAGAGATCATACCTGTGTTTTTGCTTTCCCAAAAGTGCAAGACGGAGGTGATCAATGTTTGAGTTGAGACCTAAGTGGAGAGGGTCCACCAATTGTGAATTGAAGTCTTCATTTCAACAAGACCAATCACATTTTGGACTCTCCGACCCACTCTCGTTGCTCTCACCACTAAAGCTCCTCTGCTCATCACCCTTCGCACATGGGACTCATGCTCATCACCCTTCGCATGGGACTCATGCTCATCATCCTCAGGGCCACTATCCTCATCATCGTCAACCCCTTCCCACTCTAGTCGTGACCTCTTTTTGGGCATTATTTTCATGGTCATGGATGATGGAGGTGCGTGTTCATTTAGCTTCTTTTCCTCTTTCTTGGGTCGCTCCTTGGTGGCTAATTTCTTGCCCTTCTTTCTTGGGTCGCTCCTTGGTGGCTAATTTCTTGCCCTTCTTTCCCTCAATGGCTAATTTCTGCTTGGTGAGAGGCTTCTTGCCCTTCTTCGCTCAACAAAACCAGCTATAAATATCCAAGTGTGGAAACTAGATGAGGCGGGGTACCAGAAATGGTCAAAATTCAAACTTTTTAGAATGGGACGAAATTTTGCATGTGCCTAGTGCTAGTGGTGGTGGGGCTGGTAGCAAGTTGCACTTATCAGTTTTTAAATTGGGTAGTCAAGTAGAGAGAAAGAAGTAGGAGTGGAAAACTTGGCTTCTCTTGTCCATTTCTAGGCCCGACTTTGTCGCTGCTACGGTTCTCCATTCCAGGTGTTCATATGATGTTAGGGTAGACCCTCCAGGTGTTCATATGATGTTAGGGTAGACCCTATATGCATCTACCTTGGTGCAAAGTCTTGCCTAGAAAGAGTAAAAGCCCTATCCATTATAGCTAGATGGATGTACACCTTTAATCAGCCCAAAATCTCTCTTGAGTTGACTTAGTTTTCAGCCAACACATATGAATGCATGAGGACTTTGATGTAATCCATTTAAGGGTCAAACTAGGTCCAACTACGTCAAGGTTTGGTATGTGGATAGTCTATACTACGATTCACACTGTTGCCACCTTAAAATTACTTTTTTGCAACAAAAATGCTATTTTTTGCCAGGCAAAAAAAAATCCAAGTGGGGTCACCAAAAATACAAAATGCCTGATTTGTCCATTTGAGACCAAACTTGGTGTGAGGATAGGTTAAGTAGCAGGTAACATAACCTTGAAGTCAGATACCAAAAAAAGTTATAGGATTGGCCTCTAGAAGAAGGCGTGGAAACCTGGTTGGTTTCTGAGTCCGGTATGTATCCCATCACTTTGTAGGATTTTTAGACTTTGACATGATAGGATCAGGGTATGTGCATAGAGTCTCGACTATGTAAAACCTATCTGATTTCAATACATTGGCCAAAAGTTATGACCAGTGGATATTCTCAATTTTGAGCTGAAAATCCTTCTTTTAAGGTTGAAATTTCAGCCAAGACAAAGTACTTCAGGGGTTTCTGACCTGGTCCATTCAGGAGGCAAACAATGTCTGTTTTATACAAGATCGAATTTGGTGATTGTGTATATGGTGTTTATCAAATTTGTTATGTCAAACCACTTTTTTCTATCATTACCCTGCTATTTTTAGCTAGGTGGAAAAATCTCATGAGACATGTCACTAATTTTGGACAAATACCATTTTTACCTATTTGTGACCAAATTTGGTGGGTAGCTAGTCTAACTTAACAATGACCATTACCCCGAGTTGGTTATGAGAAAAGTCAAAATGATAGTGAGTTAGAGGCAAGCAGAGAACCCTAGCCTTATGGGCTGGTTCATGAGTCTAGTCCACACTCGCACCTCGAAACTTTGTTCTAGGCTCTAATTTGACTGCAAAGTAGTCCCAAGGTTGTTCTATCATCACGTGCATCCTAACGTGATTTAATATCTTACGTGGTCTCTAGGTCTTGTGTTTAAAGCCTTCAAAAGAGATGTAATCTTTTAATTTTTAACCATGAGACTTCAAAAAAGCCACAGCTTTTGGCAGACTAAACAACAACACACCATGGATACCAATGCTCAAGGGATACAATATGTTCTAAATTAAGAACTAGTTCATGCATGCTTTTCAAAAGCTTCTTAATATGAAACACCCATGCAAGTCAAGTCTCCAAGGAGAACTTATCAACCGTACAAAATTCCAAATTGTTCTTTTCAAAAGCTTCTCAATATGAAACACCCATGTAAGTCAAGTCTCCAAGGAGAACTTATCAGTGGTCCATTATACTGTATTCCATGGATCTCCCAAAACCCAGCCATCCTTTGCTTGCGTTTATGGAATTACAACTTCAAATAAGATTAGTCCCAGGCAAAGAAAGCAAAGATGTGAATTTTTGTCCGTGCTCAAGGACTCAATGTGAGGACTTATAAATAGGGACCGTATGGTATGTTCCTAAATGACTTTTGTGCAAGGTGGGTGCAAGAAAGGTTAGATTGCTTACCAGTACTTATTACCACCGGCACTCATCGCATCAAAGAAGTCGGGACTTGATACCATGCAACACGCAAGCACATGCAAATGTAACTAGCTGGTTTTTGTAAAGCCACCTTAGTAAAATATGCGAGGTGGAAAGTTAGAATAACAAACCTTGTCTACCACCCTAATCATTGATGACCGTGCCCTTTTTCTCCAGGTACATTCTTAATCAAAGAGAGTCCCAAAAACTAGCCCATCAATGTGTCCTTCAAGAAGATTTTCATGTGCATAATCAGATATTGGAGTTCTAGCAATGATAGGATATGTACTTAATCAAATTTGAGCAAAAGCACCTAATCACTGCAAGAAAATCATATCGTTTTTATCCCTTGACAAAGAAAAATTTTAAACTCTCTTTCACTATGTTACAAAGCATAGAGAGAAATTTTTAATTTATCCTTACTTCTACTAATTAAGTCCTAATTTTAAATGCATTATATTAAATAAGAGCTTATGCAGGGTAGTTTACAACGCTCGAAATTCTTAATCCTAATTAGTGGGTTGGATAAAAATAGAAATTTACAATGCTAGAAATGAAATAAAAGCTTATGTAGGGTAGTTTACAATGTTGGAAATGCTTAATCCTAATTAGTGTGGCTGAAAATAAGAGCTTATACAAGGTATTTTACAATGTTGGAAATGCTTAATCCTAATTAGTGGCTAAAATTAGATTTCTTTTTTTACAACCCATATTTGGAGATACAAGGTTGTATAGCTCGATCTTGTGATTCCAAAGGTGGTCTTAGATTTCCAATCCAAGTCTGAGAACTCAAGTTTATGAGTGAAACACTCCTTGTGTGTAAACTAACCAGACAGTGATGTTTTTTATATTAAATCTTAATTAATGCTTAATTATTCTCTAAATAAACAATGCAAGGTGATACTAATAGGCTAATGTTTAAGATTTAATTAATTACTATGTATTTTTCAAGGAAATACTCTATAGAAAGCCACAAAATACGTGTTGACACAAAAATTACTCTATAAATCCCTCAAAAAACAAAAAATCAACCACAAAATCAATCCATTGACTATTTAAACCACACAAAAACAACAAATCTAAGCAAAAAGCAACAAAAAAATCCACCCAAATCCCTTTGGCCAACCCAACCTTATCTTCTTTATCTCATTCCTCCTCACCTCACTGTATCTCCACATAGTGAGCACATAAAGAGTAGAAAATGACAAGAAGAACACACAAGGGCTACTTTAAGGCTAAGGAAATAATCATTTCCCTAGTAGCGGCACTAGTATAAGGAGTCACTAGGAAATGTACCCTCTCCACAGTGTTAAACATTATAGAGTATAGAATGCTTACCTTTGTCATGGGGGATGTTGGTGTGACCCGTTTAGAGCTTCCCAAGGGAGGCTCTCCAATCATTTTGGTTATTGTAGCTAACCCTTTGAAGTAACTTCCACTGTTGTCACCCGTGGTGTTTGATGTGGAACTCCCTGGACAAACCCCTCATAGCAAGGATCTCATAGCAAGGATCTATGGTGGTATGAGACAATAGCCTGCAAGGACACACACTCTCTCACTCTCATCACACGACAAGAAGTAGTGTAGTATATAAGCACATTACTTCTCATCATAGTTTGTTGTCATCATCACTTGAATATGCTCCATAGGAAAACACTATTACATGTGCAAACAACTCCTCATATCATGTAAAAGGAGTTGGTAAAATTGTTCTCACTGTTGCAAATGGTATAACAATCATGCTCTTAGATGTATTATATGTACCAAGGATCAAAAAGAACTTGTTATCTGTCTCTGCCATTACTAAGGCTAGCTTAGTGGTTCAGTTTGTAATAGATGTATTGTTCATGATTGCAGTGTGGTAATACATTTTTACTTCTGGTACTTTGTCTCATGGGCTTTACAGACTAGATGCATATGAAAGACAAAAGCATGTTATAAATATAGTTTCTTCCACAAACACAATGGGTGATCCTAAGTTGTGGTATGCATGATTTGGTCACTTAAACTTTGGCAGTTTATTGCGTTTGCATAAGCATAACATGGTGTCTGATCTTCCACATCTTGAAGCCCCTATCAAACATGTTTGTGAGGGTTGTATTCCTCAAAAATGTAGCGGGCATCACTTCCCAAACATGGTTCAATTAGAGCTCTCCAAATATTATAGCTTATACACAGTGATGTATGTGGTCTCATGAGGACACCATCTGTTAGGGGCTACCTCTATTTTGTCACATTCATTATTGGTGATTATCCATACACACCTGGGTATATTCATTGAAATAGAAATCAAAGGTTTTTTTGTGCTTTAAGCACTTTCTTGCTATGGTTGAAAATGTTTCTACATGTAAGGTTGGTACCCTGCTTATTGATTGAGGGGGGAAGTATATATATAAGGAGTTTCATGCATACATGGCTAATCATGGGATAAAACACCAATGTGCTATGGTCCATACACCTCAGCAAAACGATGTAACTAAATGCAAAAACAAGTCTCTCACGGAGATGGCATGTTGTATGGTCAAAAGTCAAGGGTTACCTCATGGTTTCTTGCTAGAAGCAGTCATGTGTGCAACATATGTTTTAAACACGTGTCCTATAAAGTCTTTACATATAATTATGCCTTTTGAAGCTTGGAATGGTAGAAATCCCTCTATGGCTCACTTATGCATTTTTTGTTGTCTTACTTATCTAAATGGGTTACCTGAGAAAATTCGTAGCACAAGCTTGACGATAAGGCTGTTAAATGTATTTTGTGGGGTATAGCTCGGAAAGTAAAGGTTACCGTCTCTATCATCTTGCTACCAAGAAATGTATTCGTAGAAGATGCATTTTAGCCCTTGGTTTTATGTAAAAAACAAAAAAATGTATGTTTGCAAGAAATAATCGACACTCTTCTTCCATTGTTCAATCTAGAACACATTGATGTAGAGCATTTGGATTCTCAAGGATATTTGTACTCTAACGTAGTCAGGGTCAAACTGATCCGACCGAACCTGTGAGTCACTTGGTCAGATCAAGGAAGAAACTTGCACTTGGATCATAGAAACCAATGCTTTTTCCCCCATCGAGAGGCACAGCCGCCGTTGATTCTTTTTCCATAGAACAATTACTATTCAGGATTTACTTCATCTATCATACTATAATAGAATTGAGTCTCATTTTACGTATCCATCAGTCCAGCCATCCAGTCCCATGGGTTAGCCAACCGCCCAACCACTGTAGTGATGGGATCCAATTAGGAATTTGGTTAGGTTTTGTCCCGGGTACCAGGGAAAAGAGTTCCCAGGCCCCCTAGCTGGATATTCATGCAAATTTAACACCAGTCACACCACTTACACGCCCAATATGAAATTTCCTTTTTCATAGATTCAGCTACCTTTAAAACAATCATTTAATGAAACCATAGTGTCACTGGTCACATAATCCTCCAAAATATCCGGTTGAATCCTTATTTCCAATCATTCCTTCATCGGTGTATCTATGGCATCATTGGTAACCAGAACGCTCACACTCAGGGGCCTTTTGGATAGTTCCTAGCTCATAGTAATCGGCAATATATTCACATATCAAAAATGGAATCTCCATTGAAGATCAGCAAGATCAACGAAAGGATCCATATAAAAGAGCCATGAACTCATCCATTGACGACCAGCAAGGTCAATCAACCAGATCCATGCCCGAATTCAGAAAACAACTCTTACTCCTTGTTCCAATATCTTCCCCGACACACGTGTGGGTATCGTCGGTGACCTAGAGCCCGAGCACCGTATGGTCAGCACCCTCTATGATCCTTCGCGCAAGTGACCTAGCGCTTCACTCACAGGCTGGTTCCTTGGTCCCTCGACTATCGTACCGAAAGCTCACCATTTTAATCGAACCGAGGCTGGTCAAGACCTCGGTGGACCTTGCTACGCGAGACGTCCTCCATTGACTCTCCGTCAACTGTTGCAACTTTATCAGATTAGGTCTCCACGATCTCATTCACAAGACGGTCAAAATGCTTCTCCAGCATTCTTTACATAAAACAGTCATTTAAAAACAGGTCATAAATACAGTTTCTATAATGAACTCTCGTCCTTCACATTGTTCCACATTTGTCCACATTACTTAATCCATATCCAATTCATATGTATTCCTATTCTCATCCAATCACATCATTTTTTATCTCATCACATCTTTCCTATTTTATCCTCATTTCATGCATACCAAATACAGGAGCTCCAAACCAATGCCAGGGCCAAAGAAGAAGACTTGCAATGCCAAATCCAGTAATCAACAGCACAGCTAAAGGCAATGGAGGAAAGGGCAACTCATTTACAGCGCACGAGAGGGAACAAACAAACAAGGCCCATGCAAAAAACATTAGAACACTTAACGACACAATAAGTTCAAGCTAGGCCGAAGTACAAAGAAAAGAGTTAGCACACCGAGGCAATGGCGTAGCTTACATAACAACTACATGACATTCAGAGGCCGGCTGCCCAAAGGCTCCAACAAATCACCAAAGCTCAGGAAAGAGAAGCAACGACTAGGCATGCCCAAGAGGACACAACCAGACGGTTTGAGGAGTTAGATGTTGCAAGGATGGTACGAGAAACGGCAATTTCAAACCTCCTCAGCAACACTGACTCCCGATTACAAGAGTTAGAGTGTCAGCTGTGGCGATCCAAGATAGAAGTCAGCGCGATCGGAGCCTAATGATGATCTCCACCTCCTCCTTGAGCGTGCCTCCGAGTTGGGTCAACTGCCAGTAACTCCTCGGGCCCCTCCTCAAACTCTCACCTTGTTTTTTTCTACACTAACACTCTCTCTACTTCAGTATGACATAAATCTATGTGAAGATATAGGCCTAGGAGAACTAACCCTAATTAAACAAAATACTGAAAGAGATGCTGACCCTACCATAAAAATGGGAGTTTTTGGGGAGACTTAGTATTAACTAATCCACAAGACATCTTCTTCTACCCTTTACATCCTATAGTGCTAAACTTTCATAGTTGGTGTCACGTCCTCTAAAATTCAGAAATTCTGGACAACAATGTCAAAAAATTAGACCTGTTTGTCCCAAATGACATTCCTGAGACGCTCGCCAACTATGAGGTAGTAGCATATAGTTACTAGTGGATTATAAGTCATGGGTGGCTAGAAGTATATAACACTCACCAACATTTAAATTTATGTGAGTCTACTTTATATCATCGTTTTGGCATTCTAAATTTCTACCCTAATATCTATAAGCACTTAGAAGACATGCTAAATGTACAATACAATTTTGATGCTATCCACATTCAATATCCCACTATCAATTCCAAAGAGATTCTGGATTTACAAGAATTTATTCTCACCCACCCCCCTCAGGGTTAAGAAGAATCCTCTTCTTCATCTTCAAAATCAACTTACCTTGTCTATTCTAATGTCGCTAGTAAGCTACTTAGCCCCTATCCTAACACGCCACCTACTAACACATCTCAAGTTGACTGCATTTTCTCAAGCTGACTGCATTTTCTCAACCTTCAATCCTCTAGAGATAGATTTTTCCACTGACCCTCTCGCCCCGGAACAGGAGATACTGGCACCTCACCCGTCTCCACAATTGCACTCTCAAGAGGTACGAAATCCTATCCTGCAAGATAATATTGAGGCATTCATTGATGACACCATTTTGGAATCTTTGTCAGGTGCAGAGTACGAGGATTTCATTCATGCTGGCAACCCTCTTTTGAAGCCAAAGTTAATGTTCAGGTTCCTCATGTAGATAATTCTATTTGAGCCAACTAGACGAATCATGCCAGAAGCGTACTCAGAGATCACCCCAACAAAACAGCACAATGTGCCATACCCTCTTCGAGCTCCGTGCCCTGACTTAGAAGAATTAATTCCTTTGGCATGAGAGGGCACATTATGGGCGAATGTGGCAAAGCACACAAAGTTGGCAAACCCCCAGTTATAGTTGATTTGCTCGAAATACGGATTGTTACTTCATGATCAACTACTACTTCCAAAGGTGGAGGAAAGCACACCATGTGCACACAAGAGGCGGCTATGCCACCATAGTCACCGAAGGGCAACCTAGATTGGAAGATTTTGGCATACAACTAGACTGGCGGAAGGAGTACCTTACAATTTCGGAATACAGCTAGGTCTATATGGGCGTGCCACCAACATAGTGGGTTGATCCTTTATACATGCCAGTTAAAAGAAGATGGACACCGCTGGAACTTCAGGAAGCCAAAATAATTCCAGACCTAGCGATCGTGGCTAGCGTCAGATTTTTAAAATTGCTGGTGGTGCTGATAGATCAACCTAAGGAGCCCTACGATGGCTATGAAGTAGAACAATCAAAATTTGACATGAAACAAGGGCCATCCAACAAGGGCATCATGCTCTACTACCACACCGATTGAGATGTCTTCCAGGCTACATGCACATAACATTCGAAGACATGGTGGATATAAGATTTTGGAGATCCCACTCAGCATTCCGACACACACTCAGAAAGCTCCAGTCCAAAAGAAATTTCTACCGACATGAGTATGGTGACCAGGTCTTTAGACCTCGGTAATAGGTTCTGCGGGGACAGAACCTGTTACCGAGGTTCTGTAGGTTCTGCGGACAGAACCTACATTAGGAAGGGGAGGATGTTAATCCCATTTTGGATTAACAAACATGATCCTCCAATTGAGGACATTAATAAGTGTCATGAAACGGCAATATAAAAGTTGTACATTATGAGATATTGGCCACCCAAGGCCTAGTTAAGTAAGTTTTGGGCACCCAAGTGTGAATAAGGGCCTAGTTAAGTAAGTTTTGGACACCCAAGTGTGAATAAGGGCCAAATGTATATAAGGCGTTTTCTCATTGACGCAATCCCCTTTGTGCTATAGAGAGCTCTTCCTTGTGTCTTGAGAGGGATTGAGAGAGAGAGAGCATTCTAGCATTATTCCTCTTCTATGCTTGTGTGATTCATGCTTGTGTGAAAGGGTGAGAGAGAGAGTGATTGCCTTATGTGACGGTGCGAGAGTCTCTCGTGATAGTGTGGAGGTGGAGGTTGGAGCTTAACAAGTGAGCTTGGAGGCCTCAAGGGACTATTTGATTTGGAAAAGCAGCCTTTACTTTAAAATGAGAAGGAATCATGTGAAGATGAAGAGCACGTGCAAGACATTCAGAAATAAAGTCATGTGTACTATCATCGTCATGCAAGATTGTGATTTCTTTATCTTGAATTTTTCCTTTCATTTTAAGTAAAGTGTGTAGTGAAAAGGAATGAGGATCAAGGTTAGAAGTACCTTCTTAATCAGATTTACCATTGAATTCGTTACCATCAGACTCTAGCTTGTAGTCATCGTCGTAAGCATCATCATTGTCTTCAGTGACAGTGTCTTCATCTCCATCCACCATGTTAAGCCGTGCAATTGGCTTCTTCTTATTGTCATTGTAGTCATTTGGACACTTATTAGCATAGTGTCTCCTTTGATGGCAAGTGTAACATTATACATTCTTTGCTTTTTTATCTCGAGTCGATGAATCTGGAACATCTGTCTTCTTTGGTTCTCCACTTGCTCCATTATTATTGTTGCCAATCTTTGCTTTATTATTGTTGTTGAATTTTTGGCTTCTTTGATCTTGACCCTTGTAATAAGATCGTTTAAATGAAAAATGCCTATCAAAACCACTAGAAGATGTCAAAGCTTTGGAGAATTTAGAAGTACGATTCTCCTATTGGAACCTGGTCATACCATTTTTCTTTTTACAATTTAAAGCAAGAGATTTAGCAGAGGCAAGAGTATAAGGGGACGAAACATGTTAACCTCTGCTCTAATCTTTGGATCTAACCCTGAAATAAACTTCCTTTTAAGCTTCCTTTCATGCACTTTTTCAATGGACAGTATTTGAGCATTCCAAAATTTTTCAATGTAAGTTTGGACATCCTCCCCTTTCAATAATCTAAGAGTGTCCCAATGCTGTCGGGCTTTGGCTTTGTACTGAGAGGCAGAAAGTGTCTCTTAATTTCATGCTAAAAAATCCTCCCAAGTAGGAGGTTTATGTCGCCCATTCTTGGTAGCATTCCAGCATAAAGCAGCATTCTAAATTAAACAATTTGCAGCACACTTGACCTTGTCTTTCTCGAAAAAATTATCTCCTAAAAAATAGTCATCAAATTGGCTAAGCCAAGCTAAAATAGTGTGTGTCTTTATTTCCATCAAAATTGTGAAAAGAGAAAGCCTTGCAACTAATACGAGATTCTTTCCGAGTCATTTAAGCATCTAAAGTTGCTTTCACAGTTCGAAGAATAGAATCCTCGTCATCGCCTTTCATACCATACTTGTGATGTTTACGAGATTTTAATTGGTCTTCCAATGCAATTCCATGAGTGCATTCATTGACCAATTGTGCTTGCAAAGCAGTGAGTTTCTCTTGAATAGACCGGATGCAAGAAAACTAGCCATAATTGATGAAAAATAAAGAAGAAATAGTAAAAGTTGAGAAATACTTATAAAAGTTCCTGCTCTTGATAATAATTGTGAAGTTCGTGTAACCCGCAAAAAATAGAAAAGTGATGCGGTCGTCCAACGCAATCTCCAAATATTCGAAAGTAACGAGATGAAGCGTCGAAAGGTTGATCGGTGGAAAAATAGAGTACGAGAAGAGAATTTGAGCTTCAAAAGAGTGAACGGTGACCAATTTTGAAAACTTTGATTTCTTATAATTTTGTGTTTAGAACAAGCTTGAAACGCTGAAAATTTCTTCAGTTTGAAGCGGGCCAAATTCAGATGAATTTGGGTACTTTTTGAAGGGTTTTTGACTTTAAAAAGCCCCACACATGAGTCCCCTCTTATCTCTTAAGCTTTTTATGAGTAAAAGAAGATGGGAATTATGGAGACCATAGATTTCTACAGACTTACAACCACCGTTGCAATTTCAAATCTCCGAATCCTTGACGAAAGAGTGCAGATAGGGTAAAAGTTTTATGCAAGAGAGCGTTCCAGACGCATCTAACGACACGGATCTGAGTTTCATCGATTCCTGTAGAATTTTGGAGCTTCCATCCATATAGCGTTGTGCTTTTACATTTCTGCAACTAGCTTCTTCTTCTTCTTTTTTGTGGCTTATGTAGACTTTGTAGAGGCTCTATGATAGCCTTATGGTAGTCCTTGTAACTAGCCTTGGTTAAGGCTTTTAAAATCCCCTTTTTTTTTGCCTTCTTTGCCCTCCTTTTATCTTCTCTGCATGTAAATTCTAGCCTTCTTTTTTATGTCCATATGAAGAACTTTGAAGCTGCATTGAAATCCCCTTTTGAAGCCTTGGAAATGTTTTTTTGAAAAAGAGAAATTCCTTCTTCTTGTACTAAATATTTTCCACCTTCTCTCCCCCCAAAGCTCTGATACCATTGACAAGAAATAGGATCTTGGGGAGACACATCACTTGCTATTCAACGGATTAAAAATATAAACTTCATTTTTTACCATGAGAGAGATAGCATAAAAACATAAATAAACACATGAGAGAGTATTGGGTGCAATCTATCCCCCCTCAAGAAGTGTCGGCCATCTCCCACTCCATGAGTATTTATGCTTTATTAATAAAAATAGCCCATAAGCCAAAAATAGATACACGCTTATGCATGGGCTTGCTCTTTACAAAAATGGGGGTTCCTTTTTACACAAGCTTAGGTAAAGTATTCCTATCTAAGAACTAAAGGAGAATTACAAAAAGAACCCCAAGGGCTAATTCACGTGCAAATAAATAAGTCCATGCCTAATATAACAAAAGTGGGCGGCTCAATAGGTCCACACCCGCCGAATACATCAAAATGGGGCGGCCAACAATGATACAAAATCTCATAGTAGATACTATGGCAAAAATACCAAAGTGAGAACCATCTAGGTAATAGCTCACGCCATATCGTCGTTGTTACGTCCCATCCACTTTGTCTTACGAGCACCAAGCCCGTCAATCTCACCAACCTACACAAGGTTGTCCATTCAAACACTCTACAAGTTAGCAACACATGCTAAAAGTCTATGACAGCACATAAGTAATAAATCCAACACTTAGTTTCAACTATCCCTAATTTCATATGTCCTTCATATGGAATATTTAGAATCATCCAAGTGCCATGCTACTAACATAGTGGTAATTAGGCGTCCCAAATTAACCACAGAAGGATGGATGGACAAACCGTGACATGCACAACTAGTAATGACGCCTAGCACACTAGCTAACTAGCCTACCCAATAAGTGCTTTATGCATGGCACATCAGTGTTTTATGCCCTATACACACCAGCCACTTGTCTGACTTACCAATGATGGCGATACATAAGCAGCAATGATGCCTTCACTAGGGTTCAACGAAGACTTGTCAATGACCATGACAAGTAGCAACACCACGGCTTTGATACCACGTCAGAAGTGGTGAATCGAGAGCTCAAGGGTAGGGAGTGCACAAGGTCGCGAGGCAATAGAAGCGGGCCAATTTGAGGTCATGAGAGGATTCCCTACCTTAAAACCCTTTGTACCAGATTAAAATGTGGAGGTTAATTACCTGATCAAAACCATTATACCTTATATATATTAATGTCCACACCCTTTATTCACCATATAGGATCTTTCCTATGCCACGCGTCAACATCAACAAGATGAGCTTTTTCAAACAGGGGGGTCTCCAGCTCGTCAACCACGACTTCTAACATTTTTTGTTCCAGTGCCATCTTACAAAAGGTAGGTGCCCGTTTGAGCGAGTAAGATGGCAAAGCACCTTCTGATAGGACGGGTAAACTAAGCCATGTTACCCCATGAAGCGGTTAACAAGTATATACAAGTTACACATATGATAGCCCCATGTAAGGGGGTTTTGAGGCCCATACCAAAATACATGGCAAGGATAACAACAAAATCTCTTCCTAGATTTATGCCTCTTGGCCTAAAATGTTTGGTATACCATGCAAAATTCTACTCTTTTTGCTTAAAAGGTACCACCTTCCAAATGTTTGCTAACAAACAAGTTAGTTGGGTGCCCAGCATTGTGATATAATTTCTTCTCTAATGGGCCTCCACACCTAAATTTCACATCCTACAACATAGCACATCCTGACCTAGCTAACTAGGCATCTAGATGGATGGGCACATTCCAACCTTTAGCGTGCTAATAAAGAGGCATAAATTTTGGGGAGAATTTAATTTTTCAACTTAAGTACCAAAAGAAGGTACCATACCACCTTCCAATATGTTCTAATGGACAAGGTAGCCATGTACCCAAAGTTTTATTTACAAGAGGCATCCACAGTAGATTTCATATCTAGTAACATGGCACATCTTGACTTAGGTAACTAGGCATCTATATGGATGGGCATCCTAACCAAGCTCTAAAGAGATTTAT
The DNA here is from genome assembly GCF_041138505.1 of Cibotium barometz. Classification (NCBI taxonomy): domain Eukaryota; kingdom Viridiplantae; phylum Streptophyta; class Polypodiopsida; order Cyatheales; family Cibotiaceae; genus Cibotium; species Cibotium barometz. The sequence continues at coordinate 29,519,592 of NC_141106.1, forward strand.
ACACATAAAACCACCTCCTCCCTCACGGTCAAGGAAAAAAGAACAAAATTTCAATATTATGCAAACTCCATCTTGAACCATATTACTAGTTTAGCAACAAAGTATGTTGCATTTTTTAAATTGTAATCCAAAGAATACATCATTATTAAAGTACATTTGTTCATGGCATGATGCTATTGAAATTTATTATCATTTCTATTTCTAAACCTTCCTCATACAATATATCATTATCCTCTTTCTTGTTTTATTTTACCTCTTCAACTTATCCACTCGCATGTCCCTTCTCTATTGTTGAGATCTTTTGCAACCCATGCCAAAAACTCTATACAACAACTAGGTCCTTTACAAGAAATATTTGCAATTGATTGAAGAGTGAATAAATGAAAGTTTGTAGAGTATGCTTACAAGAGTAAAGAAATGAAAGCTTTCAAAATATGCTTCTTAGGGGTATTATAAGCAAGAAAGGTCTTATTTCATTATTATATTTTTTTTTGGGGGGGGGGGTAGGAGAGGGGGGAGAGGGGTGGGAGCATGTAAAGGAAATTCTGAAGGATAATTCAAAAGATTAGAATTTTATTTATCTCATTTGATATTTTGGCATGCTTGGATTTTGACCATGGACTTCTATACCAAAACTTGGCTACCTAAAAGTGGGATGATCATCATTAGGAAAGATAAGTTATCTTCATCACTGCTAAAACTCTAAACTCTAGTGCCAAAAGATAGGTGAAACAATCTTAGTAAAATGGAAGCCCAAATGGCATGAAATCATGTTTTTGATTATTTTTCTAAATTGTAATGACATTTGGAATAGTAATGTGAATTAAGGTAAGTGGTAGAATGAGCCAAAAGCCATTGAAAAGGATGTAAGGTGTAAGAACAACAGCGTAAACATCTCCACCATGAACTAGCTTGCTATAAGAACTACTCAAATTCCAAAGCTTGCCCTATTTTGTGTAATCTAGGGAAAGCTATGGGGCATGCTTAAATGCACAAATATAGAGAAATTAATGGATACTTCCCTCAAAGGAGTTTGCAAAATGATTACCCTTAATTGCACATTGCATAAAATAAATAAAATCATGCCAACTTTGTTTGTGCTTTCGTTTGTGACTAGTTCTAGTTGTAAGATTTTTTTAATGAGTTTAAACATGCATACATATGTTGAACAAATAAAACTACATTTTGTGATGTTATACTCAAAATAGGTGCATGATCCAATATCAATATGATCATTAATGTTATAATGTAGATTAAGTTAGCAACAAACATCACTAATATTCAATAAGGGACGTAGAAGTTATGCCTCATGTGAGTTGATAATGTAATTTGATAGCCTTGTGAAAAAGCTCAAAACCTCACCAAAACATTGATGCCTCTTGTAAGTTGACAGCCTTGAAAAAGCTAAAAAACCTCACCAAACATGGATGTACCTTAGAAAACCAAAGCCCTAGAGTTATATACTTTTGGGCCCTTTTCAAAAAAACTTCTCTACAAAGAATCTTAAACAAATTTATTGCTACCTCTCATAGTACTTTTTTATGTGTTGTCTTGTGTTGTGTTGTGTTGTGTTGTGTTGTGTTGTGTGTGTGTGTGTGTGTGTGTGTGCGCGCGCACGCATGTACATGTGTGTGTGTACGTGCGTGCATGTGTGCATGTGTGCATGTGTGAGTTTGTGTAAATCACATCTTTTCCATCCTTACTAAACATAAGACATATTATTGATTAATGAAGATCAATCACATCTTTTCCATCCTTTACTAAACATAAGAAATACTATTGATTAATGAAGCTCAATCCATTTACGCTTACATACATTTAAAGTCACTTCTATAAAATTATCTTTCATGACATGATATTTTTAAAGAAAATTGGATTTGTAGAGCTGACATTTTTAAAAACACAATCAATTATTAGATATAGTCGAGTGAAAATCAGTTATTACAAGTGAAATTTTGGTAGAAAAATCCCCAAGCTAGTCCTAAGCTAGCTTGGGACTAGCTAGTCCTAAGCTAGTCCCCAAGCTAGTCCTAAGCTAGTCCCTATGTACAATAGAGCACATGCATTCAAAAGGTAAGGTAATTAAAAAACCATCTATCTATGGATTTTTATTTGAGATGATAAAATACATCTTTTGTATAGAATTTTTTACCTTTTGGATTATTATTATTTTCTATAACTTTACATTAAAACAAAAAAACCCTTCTATTGAATGCATGTGTGCTATCTTACTTATTTTCCAATGACCCTCTAGGAGAAAATGACCAATTAAGTATAATCTTAACACATCAACACAGTTCAACCAAGAAACCACCAACACTTGCATCTGAGTCTTCGACTAAGGTAAATAACCATTTATGTAGTACCCTAGTCCATATGATGTTAAAGAGCATTGTACCCATGGCTCTATTTGTAATATCTAGCTTGGTTTCAAACTGTGCACCATTAAATACCCATTTGTCCATCTCTTTAAAAGTGGTCTCCACCATGCCAAATAATTTAATGAATTTGGAATCTCATCTTTGAGTTGTGCGCTATGGTTGAGATAATATCAAAACACATGATGACACATTAATGCTGTTCAGACCCAACATGTCTCTACAGCTTTTCAAATGCAAAAATACAAAGATCAATGATTACAAGTTACTTTAAACATTTCCCATTAATCTAAATTTATGCTATCTTTATTGGTGGTTCTAGAAAAATGAGCTAGGTTGTAGATATTTGTCAATGGCCTTCTCAAAAGGAAAACCAAAATCAAAGAAATAAGCATTAGGAATTGCTAATTCCACTTATCGATTCACTAGCATCCTCCTCTTGAAAGGAACTTTCTTGTTTAAGAGAACATTGCTAGGAATGCTACTTTCAAAAGAATTATTATTTCAAAATTGTCTTATGACTTTATAATTACGGTATGCCAAAACTTTACACTTTTCTTCTCTTATGACTTTATATATACGGTACACCAAAGCTTTACACTTTCCTTTTCTCATAATACTTGGCAATATATTATAAACAAAATTCAAACTTTTACATTATCTTATAATAGGAATTGGACATTCTTCCTATATCTTACTTTAGCAAAGTGTGTTAACACTAGTCTTCTAAAAAAAAACCCATATCTTACTTTAGCAAAGTTTGTTAACACTAGTCTTCTTAAAAAAAAACCCATTTTAGTGGCTTACTTTTGTAGAGAATTTGTTTCTCTTTATTTATAAGGTTTCGATTTTTTTTCCTAGATAAATACTCTCAACATAAGGTAGTAGTTGGCAAAAAAATAAAGTATCGGCTTTTAAAAAAGTGTGCTTATTAGTTACTTTTTTTTCCGCAAAAAGCTTTACTTTTTAAGATTTGATTTAGAAACGCCTCAAAAAAAGAAGAAGCAAGATAAGTGATTGCACATAAAAGATGGGCTGTCTAGAGCTTTATCAATGCATAAGACTAAGAAATGTCTCATTTAACCTTTAAGGGGTTCTAAGCATGTTTTAAATATGCAAGCAAGCAAGAGAGAGACTCCACTTAGAGTACATACATGCCCATTTGTGATCCACCTAAACTCATTTTTTTTTTTGGACTTTATAGATAGTCACCGAGGAACAAAAAGGGGGTATTAGCTCCACAAAGCGACGGGTGGAATCTTATAGTTCATTTTAAAATAAGTGTACTACATCCTTTCAAAGTGATATCTTGCTCATTGTAGGTAAGCTTTCATCCATTTTTCTAGTCGAAGTCACTCATTTGGCTCAATTACAAGACTTGCGTTAATCAATGTAACAAAAAAAACAAAAAATATTTTTTGACATTAGAAATCACCCATGCGTTAGTGTGTTATAAAAGGCTCATGTATCAACATTTTCATTATCTTTTGAGTTATATGGGTTTGGAAATTGAGATCCTATGCTTACATGGTTTGGGAAAAAAATAAATGAGGCATAAATGTAAGATGCTATGCATAGTCGAATTGACTCTTGGTACTTTTTATGCCCTAAATGTACGTGACAAGGCTACTATAGTAAGAAGGGTCTTTGTACAAATCATGTGGATAAACAAATAAGTTTTCCCATGTATAGTAAATAGTGTACCATTAATAATAAGTTCTTAGATAATGCCTAACCATAGAGGTTTAAATGAAAAAGTTATCCTCCAAAATTGCTTTACATGTAGATTTAATCACAAGTATTCCAAGATCGTGTTACATGTAGATTTAGCACAACTATTCCAAATAAAGAGCATAACTCCGCACATTCATTGCGGAACAAGAATAAGCACAATGCGTATGGCAATGTGTAGAATACTGATAATTATTTTCATATAATGATTGGCTATATGCATGAGCATGTATTCACTCCAATCTTTGTGTGCCAACTTGTAATATGTCTAGATTTGGGAAAACGAATGGAACCATTGCATTGAGATGTTTTTTAGGGGCCCATTAAGCTGGCCTTAGAAAATAGAGGAGTGGCTTTCAATGTGGTTGCACATTGTGCTAATTGAAAAAAAATGAGCACTCCAAAGCATGATGAAACACAAGTAAGCCTAAGGAAACACGATGCAAATCTTCATGGGTAAGGAAACGGAATGACTATGAATAGGTTACCTTTATAAACATAAACAATTACTTCAAAGAATATGTTGGGCCTCAGCAACTACTATATTATAACATACCCCCCAAAAAAGGTTCCACATCTACATGACTATCATTTGAATGTTTTATTTAACTTGGAAAAGGTGTAAATGACCTCGAATGTTGTGGAGCCCCACTCCAACCATCTTTTTGGTGTGAAACTGCCTTGGTGCCTTCCTTAGGCAGAGTGCTATTATAAAAATGGCCACACCACTTAGGAAGACACCCTTAGACAAGAAAAGAATATGGCTCGAACTTTAAGGAGCATTACACAGTTGTGATAAGACAAGAAAATATAAAGATGACTATTGCCCAATAGGCACTAGCCATTTCACACCTCCATGGTAAAAACCACATGTGTAAAGACGTCAATTTTTTCTTCAATTTATGGAAGTAATCCCCTCTTTACACATCCAAAATGGGAAATAACTCTTCCAAGTGTAGTTTTCAACAATGGAATTAGGTGATATAAAGCTGTGCATGCTTATTAAGGTGGTAAAATATAATTAGTTTGGGGAGAATACTTTGTAAGGTTGATACTTGTTGCTTTAACCTTCTGCACATGCAAATGCATACATACACATATGCACATAATGATACATGTGCACACATGCCCACACGCATACTTGCGTGTGTGGATGCACACAATACTGTGCACATGTGTGCACACATGCACGTGTGGATGCACACACATGCATAGTTGCAGGAGTGGATGCACACAAGATTTGCGCATGTGTGAACTCATGCACACATGCATAGTTGCAGGAGTGGATGCACATAATACCGTGCACATGTGTGCGTGCACGCACGAGTGCGTGTCGGAAAATGCACACAAGCACGGGTGCACACACACACACACACACACACACATTGTTGGTTGCTCACTTGCACGTAAAGTCATGCTACTTTTCACCTACAAGAGACCTTCAAAGTTTGTGCAATAATTCACGTTTAGACTAAGGTTGGGGGGCGGCTATGTCAATAATAATAGATCAATCACATTTCCGACTATTTTTGAGAAAAGAAAATGCAAAATCATGGAGAGGAGCCATAGCAGCAGGTAATACAATAAAACAGGTGTGATTTATTTATATACATTATCGTATCAGAGAAATCCATTCGGTTAAATCGATTCCCCTAATGCTATCTGGCAAGCTCCTGTGCCGCAGTGCAAGCAATAATTGGCTAAAAACCTGCCCATTTCAACACGGATTTTCTATCAAGCTCTGCCAGGTACCAGCTCTCACAAATTTGTTGATTTAACAATAAATAAATAAAATTCCCCTGTTTTTCAGGAGTTTTGTGCCATTTTGCCACCTATAACTGGTGTGTGTGTGTTTTATTTATTTATTTATTTTGGCCCTTCACAATTTTTTAAATAAAAATTGTTGTCATCCTTGCACCTGTTTTTCCAACATTTTTGTGCCCAATTTTTGCATCATGGCTACCTTTTTCTCAGTGGGATAATTTGCTGTGCTTAAGTATTATTATTATTATTGGACCACCTTGCTCACAATAGGGATATCAAATATTATGATTTGTTTATTTTTCATTTCTGTTAAGAAGAGTATTCTGGGTGTGAAGCAATTGATTTTGATGGGTTTTCTTTCTCCAGCATTTTACTGTTGGTTTGTGTCCCATGTCAAACAGGATGCTTTCCCTCCTGAAGTAGCGTGCCCCCCGCCCCGTGCTACCCTTTAGAAGTTATCATCATGGTGATATCTGATGCATCTTTGCCCATAGTCATGACCATTCATGTAGACTCAAGCTGTATTCTCACTCAATTGCTTTAAAGCTAAACATAATCCCACCTCACCGCTCCCGTCTGAAGCTCACATTCCATAGGACCATGTGTTTCATTCAAAGAATGGTTCCTATCCATGTGATATGCTGTGAGTATGTGCTTCGCCTCACACCATCCTTGTGACATTTCCATCTTTATGTGCTTCTATTATGCTTTGATGGGTACTTCGATCGATATTCTACCTGCTCTTTGGCATTGTGTCATGATTTAAAGCATCGGTCTCATGAAGTAAACAGTGCATTGCCCTCACAACATTTGAATGCATGTTTTTTCTATGTTTTTTCCCCCACAAAAATAATAGCAAATATTAATAGGTCATCGTGTATGAATGCAGGAGAAGAGGTCTACATGTGAATCAATCATTGCCATGTCAATCTAGTGTATGGTGTTGAACTTTGTATGGGAGATGGTACAAAATCTCAGAGTTCAATGTCACTTTATATAGGGGAAACTCCCACATATGAATGAATGACAACTAGGCCAGTATAGTTTGTGGTATTGCCACTCCATGCGAGAACGGTTGACGGCAACAATAACACCATGGGACCATACAGAGAGGATGTGAGCCCCTTTTTTCTTGAACATGGAGTTTTTTGAATCCACCCCAGCATGCATATCAGTACACTTTGGAGGAATTCATGTTTTTCTTGTTTTTGTGTTCTTCAGAGAAACACTTCATCTTTCATAGCTCCCGTCTTGCAATATGTCTCCGTCTCCAAAATGTCAGGAATTTTTACTGGAAAGGTGCTTCTATGGCTGGCTACTTTCCTCTGTCTGAGTGTCTTCCTTCTATTGTCAACAACATTGGACTTTAGATCAACATTCTCAACACGGATGGTCCGTCTCCGTGAAACGTTCCAGGGTCCCGTTGTTGGGGATTTGGGTATTTTGGACACACATGGATACCCGATGGAAAGCTTTCCAAAGTGTGAGGGTCCCTTGAAAGTTTACATGTACAACATCCCTCAGAAGTTCAACTTGGGAATGCTAAAGCAAGGTCCGCATCAAGAGATGCCTTGGATGAATGCAAAGGTTCCTCCATGGCCATCAAGGTCAGGATTGAAGAGACAACACAGTGTAGAGTATTGGATGATGCTTTCTCTATTAAGTCACAAGGGAGAACAAGGCCAAGCAAGAGCAGCAGTGAGAGTTGCAGACCCACACCAGGCTGATTTGTTTTTTATGCCCTTCTTCTCTTCGTTGAGTTTCAATATCCACGGTGTCAATATGCTTGATCCTGAGACCGAGAAGGACCGCCTTTTGCAGGTGCGTTGCATATCATTATAAAAAGAGTTTTTAAAAGCTTCTCGCAATCATTAACATAATAGAAGAAAGTTCAAGCTTGTTGGTCACCCGTGTGGTGCGTACTCATATACTCAAGATTATTCGTGGACTGTCAAAAGATTGTTTAGCAAGGGGGCCACAAGTGCAACACATCGGCACCACGAGGGTGGCTGAATGAGCTGTGCTGGCAATAGTGAGTGCCTCGATGGCAACCACAAGCCCAAGCCCAAGCGCAAGGGCCAGTGACACCAAACGGGTAGCCTGGAGGCCAAGCATAAGATATGCAAACCCCAAAAAGATATTGTTGTCATTTGGAGGCCTGCACTCTTCTCTTGTTTGGGTCCAAAACAGGTCCCGCTGCCTTTTCTGGAGAAGATTTTGGCCCTGATCACTACTTGAAGCATGCTTCTCGACCATCTTGGTTCGTATGAAAGACAAAAGACATGTGAAGAGCTTAACTTTCCAACTTTATTCTAAGGTTACATATTACTAGTGAAAACAGCCACACAGGTTTCTAGTGTCGCATGGCAGGGACCCTACCCTTCACTAATCCCAAATCAAGGGAAGGAGGCCCAAGTCTTAAACCCTACTGTGGAACCCCTTCTCTGGTCGAGCTCGCTTTGATAAGCATAGCAGCACCACCTTTTTCTTTACATGCATGAGCTGGGTATTTTCTTAGTTCTCTTTCTCTTGCGCTTCTATTAGCCCCATTCACTTCTAATCATCAGAACTCCCTTTCTTACTTTTAAGCTTCTGTAGCACACGAGCCATTCTTCTTTGAGTTCTCTCTTGCACATGCACTAGCTGTTAGCCCTTGAACACTATCCGTGGAAGCCACAGAAACCTACTGAAGCTCAAGTTCACGTTTGCAGCGTCCAGCTCTTCTTGGCAATGACGAACAGCTCATGTTCTATTCTAGAACATGCACACGCAATGGCCTCTACAGCGTGCGCTCCTCTCCTTTTTCCTCTGCCTCTCAGCGCTGTAGCCAAGTCAGGCTTTCTCTTTGCTAGTGTGGACTGAATGGTTGCCACCTAGTGATAAAATTCCCTTACTATTGTTCACAGCTGAGCCCCCTTTGCTTATGCTCCTTCACGGCACATTTCTGCCACACAGTTGGCCCTTCTCTTTTCCTACCTGGTTTAGGCGACTCTCCCTCACATTCCTTGCCACCACTAGCCTTCTCGAAGCGGCCTTTGTTCCTAGCATGGCTTTCACATGCACAAAGCTTTTTGATTGGCTTTAAAATAGCCGCGAGCATGGTGTCCACCACCTCTTCACATATTGTCCATGCCTTTGCTATTTACACGAAAACCCTTACTAAGGGATAGTTCACATGCAAGTGAACAAAGCCATCTTCCCTTAGCCATATAACATATATCCAAGAACCAACCATGACTAAAGCATCACTAGGAGCAAACCATATTTCACCTTGCAATCCTTGGATATCCTCATGGTAATCCTCTTCTCTATGCACATCTCCTTGTTCTATGTACATTTAACCAATCAATGATAGGCTAGCTATCCACACAACTGCTTCCAGCAACACTTATATACATTGCAAAAAACCTTGTTGGCATAGAAAATAAATCCCTGTATCTCAGCCCCCCTCTAGGCAATGAGGGGTAAAGCTCCTCGTTGTCACGGATTGCACCTCCCCTGGTTAACATGAGCAGTAATCTCCTTACAGACAGTTGGAATGATGTCCATATCCACCTGGGAGTTTTCCTATCATACTCACCATATGTAAAAAGAAAAAGCTTACCATTGCTGTAGACTTCAAGCATCAACGTTATCCTCAAAGGATGTCCTTCATCTTCATTGTCAAGAAAATTATCAACGTATGCACCATTCTGAATCGTAGACTGCATCACCAAAGCATTAGCCATAGACATTCTCAAGTTCAAATTTTGGATCTACCACTCTATCCTCCTCGAGCACTTGAGTATCCTCATGAACTTTTGTCAGAATGCACAACGGAAATGAAGACAACTGTTGTAGAGAGCAATACACAGATGAAAGAGAGAGAGAAGCTAGTGTAACTGTGCTATATACACCAATAAAATCCCGGAATACTGAATACAGGAGTGTGGGGGCAAGGGGCCATAAAATGGCCCGTGGCTGCTGGTCGGCCAGCTCAGAGACAGCTGACAACAGCCCACAACCAGGAAATATCCAGTCGGCCAGAAAAGAAGCAGTCGGGCAGCACCGGATCAGTTGGGCATCACAAATACAGTCGGCCAGCCATCTGGGGGCAGCCAACAGCCCATACAAAGCTCCAGAAAAATAGGGAAAAAATATGGAGAGTGAGGAAAAATGGGAAGACACCAAATACAGGCGGGCACCAAAAATGGAGAGTGAGGAAAAATGGGAAGACACCAAATACAGGCGGGCACACCCACAACAGAGGCCCTGACATAGTGTACAGACCGGAGATGACTGCTAACACCCCCTCTTAGTTCCTAGATGTGGAACCAACCCTAGTGAGCTGGAGTGCCGTCGGAGCATAGCCTGAGGTAGAGACTTCGTGAAGAGGTCCGTTGCATTGTCCTCCGTCGAACAATAAAGAAGCAAGATGTCACCAGCCAAGATTTTCTCACGAACAAAGTGATATTGTATCTCTATGTACTTGGTCCGGGCATGGAAGACCGGGTTCCGAGCAATAGCGATCCAACTTTGGTTATCGCACTGGATGACCGTGGGCTCCTTCTGTGGAAACCCCATCTCGCCAAGCAACCTCTGCAGCCACACAACCTCGCAAGCAGCACCACAAGCAGCCTGATACTCTGCCTCTGTCGACGACAAGGCAATAGTTGGCTGCCTCTTGTTGCTCCATGAAACTGCTCCTGAGCTGAGGGTAAAACTGTAGGCGGATGTAGATCTCCTCATGTTTGGATCTCCTCCCCAATCTGAGTCACTCCAACCTTAGAGTCGAACTTGTTCCTTCGTTTCACCTCCAGTGGTGTAGAAGAGTCCAAGATCCTTCGTACCCTGCAGATACCGCAAGATCCGCAATCTTGCATCCCAATGAGACTTCAACGGCGTCTGCATAAATGAGCTCAACAGCCCCACAGGAAAGCTCAAGTCCAATCTGGTGTTCAGCAACCAGATCAATGAACCAACCAACTTCTGGTACAGAGAGGCATCAATTGGCTCACAAGGATCATTCACTGTAAGTTTTGTGTTCGGGTCCATCGGTGACATGATAGGCTTGCAGTTCTCCATCCCAAAGGCCTCAAGCAACTCATGAACATACCGCTGCTGAGAGACAGAGAGCCCCCTCTGGGTGTGCCAGATCTCCAATCCCAAGAAGAAGTGGAGTAAGCCTAAATCGGTCATCTCAAACTCCTTTGACAAGGCAGCCTTCGTCACTGCAATGTGCTCCATATGACCGCCGGTGAGAATGAGGTCATCCACATAAAGGATGATCAACGTGACCATACCGCGTTACCGAAAGAGATATAGCTTGGGATCTGCAAAAACCGATCTCTGAAATCGAGTCCGTAAAAAGAAGGAATCAATCTTTTGATTCCAAGCCCTGGGAGCTTGCTTAAGACCATACAAGGCCTTCCGCAACCTGTAAACCATCCCCTTTGATCCTGGAATCTCAAAGCCTGGAGGCTACTCAACATACACCTCCCCTTGCAGGTCACCATTAAGGAACATAGATTTAACATCCATCTGAAATACGGGCCACCGCTAAGAAGAAGCAAGGGCCAGAACGGTCCGAATCGTGGTCATCCTCGTTGTCGGTGCAAACTTCAAAGGTATCCTCATAGTCGATGCCAGGCCGTTGAGCATAACCCTTAGCCACAAGTCTGGCTTTGTGTTTGTCCACCGACCCATCTGACGTATACTTGGTCTTAAAGATCCACTTGACACCAATGACAGACTGTTTCGACGGCCTCTTGGAACCAACTCCCAAGTGTTATTCTTCTGAATGGCATCCAGTTCCACTTGCATGGCTTTCCTCCAAGTATCCTCTGCAAGGGCTTCCTTGACGGAAGTGGGCTTTTTGTCCCGCATGATACGAGACATCAAAGCATAGTTTACCTGTAAAAGCTCCGTTGAATGACTTTTATCACGAACTCTATGCGATCTTTGAGGTTTGGCCTTTGTGGTCCATTCGGAGGGAAGCTCCATAACACTTGACTCCCGAAGGGTGTCTACCAACCACTTGGGTACTCGAATAGAACGCGGAGCCCCCTGTTTGTGGGGGTTCATCTCCGGCTGCGGGCTCAACCTCCTCAACTGACTGAGGCTGTCCAGCTGGAACAATCGACTGGGAATCATCATCAGAATCATATGGGTCTCCAAGAAGCGACAACTGATCAACAGTGGAAACCGGAACATGCTCGTCAAAAACCACATCCCTGCTGACGACAACCTCGTTTCTCTCTGGATCATACAACATGTATCCCTTGGAAAGAGAGTTTCACAAAGACAAGCTTTTGGGACTTTGAGTGGAGCTTCCCCCTCTGCTTCTTTGGAATGTGAACATATGCATCACTCCTAATCACACGGAAATGAGAGACATTTGGTTTCCTGCCAAAATACGCCTCAAAGGAAGTCATGTTCGGTACAGTCTTACAGAAGTCGTTGGAGAACGGTTGAGGATATGGACAACAATGGCCACAGCCTCTCCCCAAAGTGGACGAGGAAGATCACGATGCTCCAGCATCGTCCTCGCCATCTCCACCAAAGTCTTGTTCTTACGCTCAACTACTCCATTCTTTGACAGCGAACCTGTATTGGCCAGCTCCTGCTTAATGCCATGTTCCGCACAAAACGGCACGAAAGCATTGGAAGAAAATTCTCCTTCTTTGTCAGCCCTAAGAGTCTTTATCTGCAAGCCAGACTCACCATCACATGCCACTCCTTCCGAGCAAATAAACCCATGTGAATCTGCTCTACAATCATCAACAAGTAGCATAAAGTACAAAGAATCTCCCAAGGATGCTGTCTGCATAGGTCCACACAAGTCAGTGTGTACCAACTCCAAATGTTTTGAAGCGTGCTTGGAAGCCTCCTTTGGAAAAGATTCCATGTGTTGCTTACCACGAATGCAAGAACTACGACGTCCCTACCTGTTGCCAACATCTAGCAAGCCAACCACCATCTGGTCTTGGAAAGCTCGCCGTAGCGCATCCACATTCAAGTGGCCAAACCGAAAGTGCCACAAATCACCAATCTGAGAACCTGTCAAAGAGGAGAGTGTAACTTGGTTGAACACAATGCTAATCAATACACTAAATACACTAATATTTGATGGACACATGCTAAATACAAGAAGTAATTTGCTGAATTGACAAGAGACACACAATGAGTCGGAACGGCCGGCCCCTCCCTCAAATAAAGTATATTTATCTTGGGAGAACCAAGTACATAATGTCATGGGCATTTATGACCATATTTCCATACCAATGCATATGAATACAGCATTGCAAACAAGTGGTTGTCAATGTAGACTTGCAACTCACACTACCCTCTCAAGTGCTTATGTTCCCTACCATCTGCACTCTATTGTTCCTCCAAAACATGGTAGCAAAAATCTGCAAGAGAGCACGTAGAACAAGAGAACACTACACAAGGTATGTGATCTTGTAATTCTGGTTCCTCCCTCCTGCTACTTGCTTCCATATTTAAGCATAAAAGCTTACCAATTGCAAGTAGAGTCGATGATAGCGGAAGTCTTCGCGATGGAAGTTCTTGGAAAGAGGATGAAGGGAACCCTGGGAAAGCTTCCCCTATGGTTTAACTTGAGAAAGGAGGGTTGAAATTAGGATTTTCAGCAGAAAGACCAGAAATTACAGCAATAAAGAGAGATGTTTTGCTGAATTTCAGTCATTGAGAGTGTGTAGGAGAGTGATTAGCACCTAGAAACACTCTTGGAAGCTTTGGAAACACCTTAGCAAGCTTGGATATGGAGTTGGAAAGGAGAAAGTGCAGAAAATGCAGCCCAATAGCCCTCATGAAGGAGGCGCCTATCTCTAGAGAAATGAGGAGTGAGGTGGTGAGTTGTCCAATGTAGGTGGGAGGCAGGTGCTTTGTGGAGCAAGCTAGAGTGGACACATGGCTGGTTACTCCCTTTGTACAAAGGGGATAAGGTTTGGGCGGTGGACATTGGATCCACCTCGGGACATCAGTGTGTGTGAACACCGGGCTGGTTATAATTTATAAGTGAGTTTTGGTCGCCCAAAACTTAATGAAGTGTGTACACACTCACTTATAAATTAGTGCGAACTCCTAAGGCTAGGTTTATGACCAATACTTACCACCTGTCACATGCTACATAACCATGTCAGCAGACAGTTTCACACGCACGGTTCGCGAGCAGGCGTCCCCTTACCCAGAACTACACATTGGTCAAGCAAGCATGAAAACAGCATGCAATTTCAATTGCAAGCAAGCACATAAAGATGCTATGCAATGCAGCATTGGTATGGACAATCCCCGTTCATGAGACTATACCAAAATAGACGTGCTCCAGGCAAGTACACAAGGTACCAGACCCAATGAAACACCAATCCACCAGGCATTTCCGGGCATGTACACAGAGGCAAAGTCCCAACGGAAAGCCAAGTCCACAATATCACATGAGTGGCATTAATCCGCGGCATATACAACTGCCATTGACACCAATCCAATTTACATACATAATGAGAAAGCACGGGTGGACCAATTGGGTGACCAAATGGTGACAGAGAGTGCGGAGAGTTTGTATATACCATTCTCCATGCTGCCTTCCCAAACAACCTATCCAGTCTCGCGGTCCTGTAGAGCAACATAATGCTCCTCAAACTCCACTCGGAAGCTAGTCTTGCACACCTCATGCACTGACAACAGATGAAAGCCAAGTGTGGGGACGTAAACAACACGAGAGGAATGCTTTCCCCCTCTGCCATCGGGAATGATTTCCATCCGGCCCTCACTGTGAATCGGTATGGTGGAATTGTCGCCAATGAAAATGTGACCTGACTGCCGTTTGAGATCCTGAAAAAAGTCACGGACCCTCTCCCCTTTGGGGGAGACTTAGAAAATGCGACCAACAAGATGCTCAGCTACAGGTGCAGGGGAGAGTTATGTTGCTGCCTGCCTGAGCAAGGGTGGGTGGGGAAACGGAACACGGGGGTGTAGGCGGGCGAAATGCAAGCAGAGAGAGAGAGAGAGAAGCGAAGAGAAAGGGGGCGAAGAGAGAGAAGCGAAGCGGGGGAAAGGGAGCGCAGAGGTGCAGGCGGGCGAAATGCACGCAGAGAGAGAGAGAGTGGCCATGATCTGCCACGTCCATGGCAGGAGAAAGCCTCTTGGTCCAAGTTCAAACCACAATAATCAATAATAACCCAAGAGTTACTTATATAGTGCTTATTGCTGCTATAAATAACAGTCCAATCATAAATAGCCAATAACCTTGGATTTATTAAATATGAACCTTGGCCACCCGAATCAACCTGCTTTCCCTAATGCCAGGGCTCCCCTAACCTTGCTGAGTCGTGTGCCCAAAAGCACCACTATCAAGAATCCATTCTCGAGTATCCTTGGCGGTGAAGCTAACTGCCTCCTCGCTCGAAGAAGATGAAGCATCGGTGTCCAACATCTCCAAGTGCACAAAGGATGGAGTCTTTGCAACTGAAGTTGAAGAATCAGCCATAGTCACAAGGGATGGGGGACGGTAACGGGGGACGGGGACGGGGACGGGACCAGGACGGGGGACGGCCATATTTAGGGAACGAGGACGGGGGTAGGAACGGCACTTAAAAATTACTTTGTCAGTACCACCCACTCGTTTATACGGGCAAAGCTTGCATGTCCATGGCTGTGCACCACCTCCACGAGGGATGGGGTGTGATTGACCTCATCCCACCATGTCCATTCCGTTGTCCTGCTACGGGTAGTTGGAACTTGAAGAGCCACTGCCACGAGGAGGATGCCATGGATGATGGATGCCTCCTTGTCACTTGATAGCTTGAGAGAGAGAGAGAGAGTGAGTGAGGCTTGAGCCTTGAAAGTTGAGGGAGAACTTGAGAAGTTGAGTGTGAGGGTGGGTGTGTGTGTGTGTGTGTGTGTGTGTGTGTGAAGCTTGAGAGTGTGTCTTGAGAGGCTACAGCTTGCTTGTGTGAGAGCTTGAAACTTGAGACCTTGGGCCTTGAGGCTTGCCGCTTGAGGGAGAGAGAGTGTGTGTGTGTGTGAAGCTAAAGCTTGAAGTGTGAGAGGGAGTGTGTGTGTGTGTGTCTTCTTATAGGGAGGGAGGCAAGAGAGAGGCCAAGGCCCAAAGCCTCAAAGGCTCAAGGCCTATGGGCCAAGGCTAAAGGCCCATGAAAAGCCCCTCCCAAACGGTAAAAAAAAAAGGTCAAAAATGTGACCATTGCCCAAACAGTAACTTGCGGCATTCCCATGTAGCAGTCCCCCACAACCGTCCCCTCTTGGATCCGTCCCCAGAACGCCGTCCCTTGTGAGGGACGCCTAGATAGGGACGTCCAAATGGGGAGGTCCCACAGTGTTCCCGGGACAGCGTCCCCCCGTTCCAAGGGTCCGTCCCCTCCGTCAGTTGTGACTACGATTGAATCTCTACCGCCGCGAGGATCCATTGGTATATGACCGTTTGAAGACCAAGAAAGCTGAATCTTATATGGATCATGCAATGGCAATGATTGCTGAAGAGTTGCACATGCAACCGAGGGATGCAGCACGTGCATACTTGGCTCGTACCGAGGATGCCTATGCAGAAAAGGCAACCATCCCACATGTCTTGGAATCCCTAGAGGTGCCCAAACAAGAACTTATGTCTAAGAGGATGAATCCCCATGCTATGGGAGAGGAACAATCAATGACTTCACGCCATGTAGGAATACCTTATGTAGCTCGTGAAGAATACAATGTTTATGGTAGTGGTCAAAATGTATGTCAAATGCCATTGCCGGCTAAAAATGTGCATGCACAACACATGCAACATGGGCTGAAATTTTCTGTTGGTACAGGTATTCCGCATCTCTCTCATGCCACTCATGCCTTCGAGTGTGCTCGTGAGGGAGAAGCTATGGCTGAAAATGTACCAATGCATGTTAAGGGCCAGCCATGCCTCATGCTTACAGCTGAGAAAGGAGGGCTGAAATTAGGGTTTTCAGCAAAAAGACCAAAAATTACAGCAATAAAGAGAGCTGTTTTGTTGAATTTCAGTCATTGGGAGTGTATAGGAGAGTGATTAACATCTAGAAACACTCTTGGAAGCTTGAGAAACACCTTAGCAAGCTTGGAAAATGGAGTTGGGAAGGAGAAAGTGCAGAAAATGCAGCCCAACAACCCTCATGAAGGAGGCGCCTATCTCTAGAGAGAGGAGGAGTGAGGTGGTGAGTTGTCCATTGTAGGTGGGAGCATAGTTGCATAGAGACGCGTTTCGTACAGGTTCTAAACGTTTCGAAATCGAAATGTTTCGAACCTGTACGAAACGCGTTTTTTTTCATCATGCATATTTTAAAAACCTACGCATCGAATTGTTTCGTACGGCACACTTTCGTTCGCGTTTCCTAGTGGTGGCCGCCTGTACATTTTCACCGATTTGTGTGCCAGCCTGCCATCGCTCGTGTCAGCCCGCCTGTTCCTTGGTGTCCTTGGGCCTTGTGGAGGTCTTCCAAAGGGGTAATGTCATGTTTTGCTTTATGTTGGTTTTCTCTGCACAACTCACAAAGCAGCACACTTTTTTCTCTTCCATCAATATTTATGGCATATCTTCCACGGTCCACCCTTGCTCTATTGAGGCCTAACTTCTAAGGCTATCTACCTTCTCTTCCCCTTGCTCTATTGTTGGCCAAGATGACAGTTAAAATCATGAATCATATAATGAGATTAGTTTATGTTCTGTGTCGCACTTGCAGGGCCAACAATCTGCATTTATCCCCGCCTTGTAGGATGCCTCGAATAGGCGATTCTCTTTGGAACAATGTCACCTTCGAGTCTAGATATGGTGGCTTGGGCTCCGGAAAGTGGAAATGCAACTTTTGTGCTGATAAGCACCATGGCAGTGTCACCAGGCTGAAGGCACATTGTCACAAACAAAGGGTTTTGGCATCGGGCCATGTAAGCATGTGCCACAAGAAATCTATGATAGCCTAAAGGCTTGGAAGGCCATGCAGCTAGGTATCCCCCTTCAGGATATCCCCAATCTGGGAGAGCCTGAAGCACGTCAAAGTGTCTCCAAGAGGACTCGCAATATCAGAGAGGAAGATACCAGTGGTGAGGTTGCAGGTGGTGTTGTAGGTGGTTCTAGCTCGGCACCTCGAGCCAAAAGAACTAGTCTTCCAGTGTTTAAGAAAGGACATGTGCAGGCAGGGATGCAAAAGGCTGCCATGAAAGAGGCAACGAGGGAGTTGATGAAGTTGTTTATTCAATGTGGATTATCCTTCCACATTGTCAGGACTCCTCGATGGAAGAAGGCAATGAGAGCTATCTCCCGCATTGGGTGTGAGTGGGATGGCCCCTCCTACGAGACATTGCGCACTACTGAGCTCCGCAAGGAGCAACTGGCTGTGGAGATGGAGATGGAGCCTCTCAAGGCCACTTGGGCAAAGCATGGTTGTACTTTGCTTTGTGATGGATGGACAGATGTGCGGAAGAGAAATGTGTACAACATTCTTGTGTCCTCTTGCAAAGGCACAATGTTCATTCGTGCCATAGATGCATCGGTGCCAGGGATAGTGGTTACAGGGGAGTTCATTATGTCCCACATGCGCGCCAGGCAATCAATGAAATTGGGCCTGATAATATTGTGCAGGTGATCACGGACAATGGGTCCAATTGTGTATCCATGGGTAGGATGTTAGAGGAGGAGTTCCCCAAGATTGTGTGGACACCTTGTGCAGCACACAGCCTTGACTTGATGATTGAGGACGTGGGGAAGCTTGATTGGGTGAGCCATGTATTTTCAGCTGCATCTACCATGGTGAACTTTGTCACAAAGAGGCCAAAGGTTTTGAGCATGTACAGGGCCAATAGTGATCTTGAGCTTCTAAAGCCCTCCAAAACTCGGTTTGCATATATGTTTATTGTGGTGGAGAGACTAGTGAGAGTGCGACATGGCTTATTATGCACTATTGTGTGTCGTGAATGGACAGCATGGGAGGACAAGGATGAGCCCAAGTCTATAGCATTCTCTCGCATGGTCATGAGAGATACTTGGTGGCAGGATGCAGAGGGACTTGTGAAGGCACTTCAGCCCATGTATAGCGTCCTTCGGCTCACAGACATGGAGGGGAGTACCATTGGGCTACTTTATGAGTTCATGGATAGAATTGGTGAAGCTCTCAATGATTTCACTACCTTGTCGCGTGACAGGTGCTCACCCTTGGGCTTTAACTTTAGTCTTTGAGTCTTTCTCTTGAGTCTTCTTATAAGTTATTTTATAAATCTTGATCTCTTATGTATGTCACATGTAGAGTTCAAGATATTAAGGAGATCTGGAATCGGCGTTGGGATTGGTTTCATAGGCCAATCCATACTGTTGCTCACATTTTGCATCCCCTTTGGAGGAATGAGGAGCAATACCTCAATGAGGAGCTAGAGTCAGGATGGACCGAGTACATTACCAAGTTGGTGGGAGTGGGAGGTGATATACAACTTATGAGAAAGCTTGAGGATGAGCTTCTCATTTACCGCAACGGTAGCCATATGTTTGGGCGAGCTACTGCATTGCTCAGGGAGACACAGTTGGAGCCAGTGTCTTGGTGGGAGAAATACGGTATTGGGACACCCAACTTGGTAAGGTTCTTGATTCTTGAATCTTGTATCTTTGTCTCCTATTCTTTCAAAATGTACATTCAAATGCTACTCTCTTTTTGACTAACTTAACATTCTTTTTTGTACAATGTAGAGACGGATTGCATTGAGAGTTCTCTCCCAGGATTGCAGTTTAGGGCCTTGTGAGAGGAACTAGAGTACATGGGCTCTTTTTCACACGAAAAAGAGAAATAGACTCTCCACAGCACAATTGGAGAAGCTTGTCTTTTGTCATTGCAATCTCCGATTGCTAGAACAAAAGGGTCATCCCATTGAGCCTCGCCAAGTGAATCTAGATAAGATTGATATCATGAAGTGCAAGGAGATTCCCGACATTCCTCAAGAAGAGAGAGATGACATCTATTCTATGCTCTATGAGGAGATCATGGCTCCGGCTTGCACTACACGATCTTCTCGAGAGGCTAGTACTAGTGGTGCACTTGCACCTCTAGAGGATGAGGCGTAGTGACCTTGAGAGTGAGGCTGCAGAGGTAGAAGTTGCAGATGAGGATGAGAATGAGGATGCAGCTAGTAGCTAGCAGCTGCCAGCATCATTTTATTTGGACATGTTATTTAGTTTGAACTTTGGACATGTTATTTATTTTGATCTTGGATTTTAAGTCATGACTCATCACCCACGTGGTGATCCTTTTGATTTCTGTTTAGTCATCAGTGATCACTCACGTGATTTGTGATATCATCATATCTTACATGTATTTTGTTTTTATATTCAATGTGGTCTCTCATAAGTTATGTCAACAGTTTTTTCTTTTGTATATTTCAAGTTAAAAATATACATGCTTTTTCTATTTTGTATGAAACCTTTTTGTACCCGTTTCTTACCTTTTATGAAATGTTTCAAAACGTATGAAACCCGTTTCATACCTGCCGTTTCAGAAACGCCTGGCAACACTGGGTGGGAGGCAAGTGCCATGTGGAGCAAGCTAGAGTGGACACATGGCTAGTTACTCCCTTTGTACAAAGGGGATAAGGTCTGGGCGGTGGACATTGGGTTATGTCCATCTCGGGACATCATTGTGTGTGAACATCGGGCTGGTCATATTTTATAAGTGAGTTTTGGTCGCCCAAAACTTAATGAAGTGTGTACACACTCACTTATAAATTAGTGCTAACTCCTAAGGCGAGGTTTATGACCAATACTTACCACCTGTCACATGCCACATTACCATGTCAGCAGACAGTTTCACACGCACGGTTCGCGGGCGGTCCCCTTACCCAGAACTACACATTGGTCAAGCAAGCATGAAAACAACATGCAATTTCAATTGCAAGCAAGCACATAAAGGTGCTATGAAATGCAGCATTGGTATGGACAATCCCGGTTCATGAGACTATACCGAAATAGACGTGCTCCAGGCAAGTACACGAAGTACCAGACCCAATGGAACACTAATCCACCAGGCATTTCCGGGCATGTACACACAGGGACAAGTCCCAAAACGGAAAGCCAAGTCCACAGTATCACATGAGTGGCATCAATCCCCAGCATATACAACTGCCATGGACACCAGTCCAACCTAATGAGAAAGCACGGGTGGACCAATTGGGTGGCCAAATGGTGGCATACACAGCTCCATAAAAATAGGAAAAAAATATGGAGAGTGAGGAAAAATGGGAAGACACCAAATACGGGTGGGCACACCCACAGCAGAGGCCCTGGAACCACCTCTTATTAAGGGTCAGAAGATAACGCCTTAGTGCCTATAAATACATTGTACATAGTGTGAGTATTATCATTCATAATACAATCATTGTGTTCATGTGCAATCTCTCTCAAGTCTCTCTCTCTCTCTCTCTCTCTCTCTAGCCACCCCCCCCTCCCTCGCCAGCCAACCATCACCATTTTCTTCTGGACCCAGGAGGTGGAGGACACCAATATAGTGGATCTTGTGGACCCTCTCCGAGCTGCTCCGGACCTACCTCGTCCGAGAGGAGTTACCTCGGACCGAGCCTCTGCACTCCAACGTGCCCGACGTCCCCGGCCCCCCTGGCCGTCGGCCACGATCACCTCATCAGCTCCAGATCCAGGACATGCTCCATTGCCATCGAGCTACCTTTCCACGTGACATAGCTGAGGGAGACCTCTCGACCATACTCATTAGCCCCATGCTTGATATTTTGGAGAGTGGTATACCATCTACTCGGAGCTGATGCTGCTCTCATGTTTCGATGTTCTTAGTATTCCATGATGAGTTTCCATGGACAGTTTTTTATCACCCCAGTGAGATAGCTATGTTTATGTTTTCTTTCTGTTTTATTTTCCATTCCATGATGAGGTATGCCATGGACATTATTGTATCACTTTGGTCTCATAGGCCCATTGGGTCTTTAGTAGACGCTTAATATATCTTTCTTTCTTTCTTTCTCCCACTGGTTCTTTTGAAGACGTTTAATATAACTTTCTTTCTTTCTTTCTCTCTCTTCCATATCCATGTCTATGCTTCCACACACCATGGCTTGATCTCTCCTTCCACTCTCACTCACTCCCTCCCTCTTGGACTTGGCCATGTTTCCAACATGGTATCAGAGCTAGGGTTCTCCTTTCATCACCAACGCTATGAACACCTTCTTCCCCCTTGCGTTTTTTTTCTACAGCCCACCATCTCTGCGTTTTTCTTCTCATGCACAAATCTGTGTTTTCTAATAAGTTGTTCGCCTTCACAAGATCTGCAGGTCTGTAACGTCACACATTGCATGCGTTTTTAGCTCTCATAGCCAGTCCTGCAGATCGATGAGCAGACAGCTACAAGCACAACACGAGGGTGCCAGCTCACACAGCTCACCCATGATACGAATTCACATAGTCACCACCTCTAGGGCGTTAAACCTGCTGCTGCCCACCTTGCAGTCCACCATATAGCCAACTTTTTTTTTCTTAGGGTGTAGCCAGCCTGTCATATAGCAACCGGCTCTACTAGCTCGTTGCCGCCTGAAGATGATGTGTATTTGTATGTATCCCGGGATCTCAATGAGTCCATCCTCCGAGAGGCTCAAGAAGTGATGTCTGTAGAACTTACACTTCTTACTAATCTGGGACGGTCGTTTTTAACCAGCTCTAAAACACGCATATATGCTGTGTTTTTCCCTATTAACAACACCTAACAGTATGGCAGTCCATGATACATGTGGACACCTCATATGTGTGAACTTGTAGGCACCAAGGGTGCCCACACTGAGCGGACCATCTCTCGGTGTCACACCCCCCGCTACAGTGGGTCAACCATAGAGGAACCATCTAGAAGTGGAGGCACACCACCAACAGATACATGAGAGGTGTACACACCGGCATTATTAGCATTGAAGGCACTGCAGCAACACTCCAACAGGCATCTCTAGAGATAGGAGATTCTACCAAAGGCCCCCATCCCGAGGGCATCTACCAAAGATAGGAGATGCCATCGACTCCACCACGTCTTGAAGGAATACTATATGGTCCCTTGACTCATCCTAAAGGACATCCTTCAGCCTTCATGCTTCATCCTTCATCCTTCATCCTGTTGGCCCAGGTGGATTGCTGTAGACAGACAGTTAGGGTTGGCACAGTACATAGTCACACAGAGTGAAGCAAGTACAGAGCACACAGAAGATGGTGATAGATGTAAGGTTTGAGATTCGTAATACAAATATGTGAATGGTGTCCTTTCACACCATATCTCCAAGGGGAAAAACCCAAAGGGAAAAAGTGCCCTTGGTTAGCTCATGTTCACATGCGACATTCCTCATATTATATATGCCAATAAATTCCCATTGGAGTGGTAATGTGAACTTGTACAAGGTCGGTAGGCAGATCACGCTCTGCAGGAGAGTAAGCCCAAAGCTTTGCGGAAAGCTTCAAACTTCTGTTGAGGCAATGCCTTCGTGAATATACATGCAACATTGTCCTGTGTAGAGTAGTAAGATAATGTGATGTCCCCTGCACGTATCCTCTCCTTGACATAGTGATAATGAATCTCAATGTTTAGTATGTGCATGAAACACTGGGTTTGCCACAGCTATAGCACTCTGAGTGTCAGTGAGTATGGTAGTGGGTGTTTGTTGACACTCACGAAGATCAGCCATCAATCTCCTTAGCCATACACAATCTATTGTGGCTGTAAAGGCTGCCCTGTTCTTAGCCTCACAGGTAGATGTGGCAACAATGGGTTGCTTTTTTCTCAACCATGATATGCATGAATGTCCCAAAAAGAAAGAATTCCCACTGGTGGATTGCCGTGTATCATAGTCACCAGCCCAGTCTGAATCACTGTAAGCATATAACTACAAGTTGCCTCCCCTGGGATATACCAAAGTAAGATCCAGGGTGCCTTGAAGATCGTGTAAGATCCGCTTGACTGCTTGCCAATGCTTTGTACCTAGGCTGTGCATAAACTTGCATAAATTTACTACACTAGGAAACCCCAAAGTGAATATTGGGGCATGTGTTGCATAAGTATACGAGGCAGCTCACAGCTTGGTTTGTAAACACTCGTATCAAACGGCTCTTCAACATCATACATGTTCAATTTGAGCTTTGGTTCCATTGGAGTAGAGACGGGCTTACAATCTTGAAACCCAAACTTGTATAATAGCTTTTGAATGTACTTTGATTACTATACATAAATCCCAACATCTCTTTGCACAAATTGTATGTCCAAATAATAATGCAACAATCCCAAATCTGTCATCTCAAATGAGGTTTGCAATTCAGCTTTGAAGGCTGAAATTTTCTCCTTATCATTCCCAATTAGCAACATGTCATCCACATATAGAATGAGCATAATCAAAGTGCCATGATCCTCTTTCACATAGAGGGTTCGTGAAAGCCCTAGCTGGTCAAATAAGTATGTATTTTCTCATACCAAGCTCGGAGAGCTTGTTTGAGACCATAAAGTGCTTTTCAAAGCTTGCATACTTTGCCATGCATCTCAAAAACAATGGGCTGATTTACATAAACTTCTTCTTGCAATTCCCCATTGAGAAAAGCTGATATAATGTCCAACTGATGCACTTTCCATCTATTCGAAGAGCAAACTTGGAGGTGAAAGGTGATCGGGTAATTGGAAGGTGATCGCTTCGCTCAGGCTTCCTTCGGGGAAGCCCTTCGCTCCGCTTGCCGGTGATGATGGGCATCCAATGCAACAACACATCTAATTGTGGCCATACAAGGTGTGAAAGTCTCATCATAATAAATGCCCTTTTTCTGGGCATAACCTTTGGCCACATGCTTGGCCTTGTACTTGTCAATGGTACCGTTAGACTTTCTTTTCAACTTGTACACCCACTTTGTGCCAATTGACTTCTTGCTAGTAGGCACGTCTATCAAATCCCATGTGTTGTTTTTGTGGATAGAATCCATCTCATTTTGCATGGTTTTCACCCAATGCTCATCCTCATGAGCCTCTTCAAATGAATCTGGCTCATCCGCATCACAAAGTGCACTCATGCAACCAACATTTGCATGTTCTCTTGCATTACGTGAACCAACCCATGTCCTGCTCCCAAGTGGAGGTGAAAGCTTGCTTTCCTATAAGGTACGGAGCAGCCAATGAGGCATAACTCTAGCCTCTTCCATCGCTGTCCGCTCTTCCTCCACTTCTGTTGGACATGTCATCTCCAGAATTTAATCTCCTTTTTATCCCATTTTATTCTCTCTTTTATGCAGTTATTGACCTGATGTGATTGGGTATTTTATCCTACATATTCTCTCTTTTATGCAGTTATTGACCTGATGTGATTGGGTATTTTATCCTACATATTTTAGGCTATGTTATGCATTTTTATGAGTCGTGGACTTTTGTCCTCTAGCCCTACATGGCGACCTGGTCTTTTGTGATGTATATAAGAACGGGGCATGCTTGCCATAGAATTCATTCATCGTTTGCTCAAGTGTTGTATCACTCTTGGCTGATTATTTTGTCTTTCTTATTCTATATTGCTTCCGCTTTCTCTTCAACTATTCTCACATGGTATCAGAGATTCTGTGTTGCTGCTAATCGAGAGGAAGACTTTTCAACTTGCGTTTTTTATTTCTCCTCTGCTCCCTTGGTGGCTATGTTTTGGAGATCTATTTCGAGCACAAATCAGCGTTCTTTTGGCACTGATTTGGGGCTGTTTTTTGCCTCCTGTGTACAACACTTCTTTGCTGCATTTTTTTTTCTCCTATAGCAGTACCTTGCTGCATTTTCCTCTATATCAGGCCTCTCTACGTTTTTTCATTTCCAGACCTCAACCTCCTTTTTATGCTTCTTTTCCATAAAAAGAAACTTTGCTTTTTCTTTTAAAAAGGTTTCCAAAGACTTAAAATTTTAACTTAACAAATTTAGCAACCCACAGGAATATTTTAAAAGTTTCCACGCGTAAGAACTGCTAAAATCTTTAGCCTAAGATTAGGATGAATCTTTGGGCCTTGGCTTTGATCAAATACTATATTTCGCCAAATGGCAAAGGTTCCAGGATTTTATAAAAATTGGATAATTTAATACAATCACATGAAAATGGTAATCTGATAAGATTTCCTAGATATAGGAATTTGTCCAAGTCCCAGAGCATGATTGACGAATGACAAAAAGTATTTAATTGGGTGTGTGGATCTTCAGTGTTGATGTCCTACACATCGAAATGTTAGTATATTAAATCATATGTGATAACTTTAATCCATCTGTCTAGCACCCTTTAGGGTTTAGACTTTAGTCTTCCACCATATAGATTAAGACACTCATAAGCCTTCCACCACATTGGCTAAGGCAATCGTCTTCCACCACACTGGGGTAAGATTGAAACAAAGAAGTCGTTTACTAAGAAATATTCATGAAATCTTTTTACATCAATACCCAACCCACTAGCTAGGGTTAGGGTTTAGTAGACAACCCTCTGATAAACTCTGACACTGTGGCATCTTTGAGATTAGGGTTAGGGTTTAGCAAAAAACCCTAGGTAGTGAAAGACTTGGCCCATAAAGATGAACTAGAGCTTGCTACTTAGTTTCCCCACCTGCCCATAGTTGTCCACGAAACTAGTCCCACTCATGAGGTACGTAAAAAACGGTATGGTACGAAACTATGCAAGCGAAACTGTTTTTTTTTAATGGCCGTTTTTTTTTTAGGCGACTTTTTTAATGTCCGTTTTGTTTTCTTCTTGTTTTGTTTTACTGTTTTTTATGGCCGTTTGGGCAATGGGGGCTTTCTAAAAGTAAAGTCTACCTACTCCATGTCTGGACTGTTATGAGATAACGGTCTAGTGTAGCATGTAGCCTATTTGGTAGTGTGCCAAATCTAATCCAAGCCGTCTAAACCATTTGGCCTCCTTTCCGTGTGAATATGGGGATGCCGGGCGCCTGGGTTGCTCAACCATGGTCCTCATAATGGGGGATGTACAAACAAGACCTAGTTGGTGCCTGGACAATACAATATGAGGGTGGAGCTGTAACATGCGGAAGCTTCCTGGTCGAATCAGTAACTTCAATGCTCAGAATTCACCAATCATTTATGACAAAAATAACGCACAATGTTGAAGTAGATGTGCAGAAAATATATATATATATATATATATATAGAGAGAGAGAGAGAGAGAGAGAGAGAGAGAGAGAGAGAGAGAGAGAGAGAGAGAGAGAGAAGGGGAGGGGGGAAGAGGACACAGTATTGGGTCCCAAATACCCTCTATAGGGCCCCCACCACGAATGGTGTATTGCTTTATTAGAATGATGTAAATCAAAAAATAAAGACTAAATCTTGACCTGCAATGTTCACCTTGGTTGAAGTACTCCCCTTGGCTGTTCTAGCCCTTGGAACGCGGCAACCCTTTGTGAATAATGAGATACCAAAACTGAATTATGGCTGGGCTTTTTATACCCCCTCAGATGTCTGGTTGGTCAGTTCTACAGAAGTCAGCCTGCTGAAAAAGTTCACGACCAGGTCAATAAGCATTAAGTGCTTATTTTATCCATCGTTTCACACCTATTATCATGGCTGGCCCTTATGCGCATTGCCTAGGCTGCTGGGCAGCCATGTGCAAGAAGTGAGAGGCTGCCCCACACACAGCCGACTGGCTGGCCAGGGCCTTGGGTGGCCCCCTAGGGCTGGTGGGCACAGTGCCCAGCCCAAGCTAGGGCTAGTGGGCACAGCATGGGGCCTTCTTGGTCCCTTGGGGTGGCTCTAAGCTGCCTCATGCCCATTGCAAGAGCTTTAAGCTCGCTTCTGGGGTGGGCACAGCATGGGGCCTTCTTGGTCCCTTGGGGTGGCTCTAAGCTGCCTCATGCCCATTGCAAGAGCTTTAAGCTCGCTTCTGGTTGGTCAGTTCTACAGAAGTCGGCCTGCTGAAAAAGCTTACGACCAGGTCAATAAGCATTAATTGCTTATTTTATCCATCGTTTCACACCTATTATCATGGCTGGCCCTTATGCGCATTGCCTAGGCTGCTGGGCAGCCATGTGCAAGAAGTGAGAGGCTGCCCCCCACACAGCCGACTGGCTGGCCAGGGCCTTGGGTGGCCCCCTAGGGCTGGTGGGCACAGTGCCCAGCCCAAGCTCGGGTTGGTGGGCACAGCATGGGGCCTTCTTGGTCCCTTGGGGTGGCTCTAAGCTGCCTCATGCCCATTGCAAGAGCTTTAAGCTCGCTTCTGGGGTAGCCCTATGAGCTGGCCCCTTTTCCTACTTGCAAATCCTACATGCTCTACAGATGTCTGGCACCCGGTCACAAACTAGATACTCATATTGTCTGACATCATTCCAGAGGGAGACTCAAAGTACGGACCGGCACTACTTCATGTGCAGGACAATGCACACCTGACCTCGGACACGTAGAGTGGAACCCTGGCTGACTCGTCCCGGACTAGGCTCACATGGGACCAATTTCCACTCTAGGTCTTGCACCTTCTTGTTCAGATATGTCTACGTGGCATCCAAGTGGGGGATGCATGTGACATCCCTTCTGCTTAACTTGACGCTAAACTTGACGGAAGTTGCATAGCCTCCAAATGGTCCGTCAATGAAGAACTCTTTGTCAAGCCATACCACTTTGTGGGTCCCTCGGTTTTGAAACTTCGTGAGGAA
This sequence comes from Cibotium barometz, assembly GCF_041138505.1. NCBI lineage: Eukaryota > Viridiplantae > Streptophyta > Polypodiopsida > Cyatheales > Cibotiaceae > Cibotium > Cibotium barometz. The sequence goes on from NC_141106.1 coordinate 29,548,116, forward strand.
CTGTCTTGTCTTCGGCCGGAGCCATGCTTGAAACGGTGCAAAAGGAGATGTTCTGGAACCATTACTTCAGCTTCATGAACTATATCTGGTTCCGCTTAGTCTTTCATTTTTGAAGGGATTGGACCTGCATACGGTTTTGGCCAAGTGACATGGAACACATCGTGCATAGTCCAGCTTGGAGGTAGCTTCAACTTCAGTGAAACCTCGTTGATCTTTCTCTGGATAGGAAAAGGTCTGAAGCTCCTAAACGATAACTTTGGGCATCGCTTGCCCACTTGTTTCAGTCTTTGCTTCATGATCGAAAGATGAACCCAATCTCCTTCCGAGAACTTCACATCCCTTCGGTCTTTGTTGGCCTGTCGAGTGTAGGCCTCTTGCGCTTTAGCCAACCTGTCTTTCACTGAGTCCAAAATCTCCTTGTAAGATTCCGTCGTTCTATTCGCTTCAGGTATTGAAGACGAGGTTCTGGTTAATAGCGACTAGAATGGTCTTCCAAACACTGCTTTATATGGAGTCTTGCTAATAGCTGAAGAAAAGGAATCATTCAAAATAGCTTGAACTAAAGGCAAATACGATTCCCACTTATCTTGCTGATTGTGGACATAAACGTCAGCACATCAAAGGCCAATTGGTTGTAGATTTCTGTCTGGCCATCAATCTATGGGTGAAATGCGTCCTGCCAATAGCTGAAGAAAAGAATCATCCAAAATAGCTTGAACTAAAGGCAAATACGATTCCCACTTACCTTGCTGATTGTGGACATAACACTCTTCAGCACATCAAAGGCCAACTGGTTGTAGATTTTTGTCTGGCCATCAATCTGTGGGTGAAATGCACTGGAAAAATTTAATTTAGTACCAAAGTTATAAAACAATGCCCTCCAAAAATGATTGGTAAACTTGGCATCTCGGTCTGACACTATGGTACTAGGGATCCTGCCAATCGGGTACCAATGCCGAATGAACAAATGGGCAACATCTTCGGCGGTCACATTTGCCCTGCATGGGATAAGTATAACAAATTTGCTAAATCTATCAATAATCGTCAAGCACTGAGTATTACGCTTATCTGGAATGGGAGGCAAATTTGTGACAAAGTCCATCGATATATCTTGGAAAGGTCTTTCGGGAATGGGTAAAGGCTGTAACAACCCTTTCTTCTTCCCATGAGGAGCTTTCACTTTCTGACAAACGTCACACTATTGTACGTGTGCAAACACATCTCGCCTCATTCTTGGCCAATAATATTACCTTTCTAACTTCTCCAGAGTGGAATTCATGCCTCGATGACCACCAATGATGGCGTCATGGACGTCATGGAGAAGGGTTGCCTTGAACGACTTCATGACGCAAAGTCGGCCTTTGTAGAAAAGCCAACCATTGCGTATCAAAAAGTGGCATGGTCTTGTGGCTTCCAATGCATGCTTCCATTGAGTACCGAATTCCTCGGAATCTGCGCACGTGTGCTTCATGTCATCTAATCCCGTACCAACAACAAGGTCGAGTCTAGTGGTCTGAATCAATGTCACTATTCCTTTCCTGCTTAAAGCATCGGTCACCTTGTTGGCCTTTCCTGGAAGGTACTCGATCATATCACCAAATTGCTGGAAGATCTGGCTCCAACGGTGCTGATGGTCACTCCACTGTGCACTTGGCATCGTTTGAATCCAGCGTAATGCCTGATGGTCAGTGCGAACCTCAAATTCACGGCCATAGAGAAAATGTTTCAGGGCCTGAATAACTGTGAGGAGTTCTCGATCATAGACTGAGTAATTCTTTTTCGCAGGCAGTAACTTATGAGACATGTAAGCTACTAGATGGCTATTCTGTTGTAACACACCTCCAATTGCAATGTTACTCGCATCAGTGATTACTTGGAACGGTTCGTCCCATGAGGCAAGCACTAAACAAGGCACTTCTGACAAAGCCACCTTGAGACTCTTGAATGCCTCCAATGCTCGTGGAGTGATTCGGATCCACTGCCTTCTAGTCTTGACACTCTTTAGCAAATCGGTGAGATCCACCGAGAGGTCAAAAATTTGTCTATGTGGGTGAAGTATGCCTGGCATACATCCACAAAGGATCTAATGTCATAAGTAGTCTGTGGTACTTTCCAATTGATAATCTTGGCCAGATCAAGTCGGATGCCCTCGGCACTGATAATGTATCTAAGGTAGTGAACCTCGAACAAATAAAACTCCGACTTCTTCTCATTGACATAGAGCTTGTTGCTTTCCAACAACTTCAGAACTTTCTCCACATCAATGTCGTGCTACTCAATAGTAGCTGAAAATATCAGTATGTTGCCAGAAATATGAACACACACTTTTCTATTAAGTCCCTGAAAACATGCATCATCATGCGGTTGAATGTGGTTGGGGTGTTTGTCAAGCCGAAAGGCATGACCATAAATTCATAGTGGGTCCATTCCGTACGGTCCGTACGGAAGGCTGTCTTGGGGATGTCCCTCTCAACAATCCTCACCTAGTGGTACCCACTCTTTAAATCAAGTTTCGAGAACACCTTGGCCCCACCCAGCCTCTCGAGAATATAATCAAACTGTCGCTCAAGGTCGAGAACAAATTCGTTCCAAACATAAGCCGCCATATCTAATCTGGCGTGGGCATGAGTAGTCCACTGGGTCAATCAAGGAATGGCCTCATCTTCCAAGTACCAACTAGCCAAGATCACTCTGTCAGTATCATTTTTTCTAATTGCGACAAAATAAGCTTCAAACTGATGCAACCAGGAATAAAGAGTTGCGGGGTCGAGTTTACCTTCATACTTATTGAAGTTCATTTTCTCGGGAAAATGACTCGTGGAAGCCGCTGGTGTCATTCTTGTGTCCAAAGACGCAAGTTATCTTTCTTGTTCCACGCGTCGCTTGGCGTCTTCTTGTGCAGCAGCACGGGATGTTGCCGCACGGTCTTCCATCCATTGCTCGCATTGCAACTCGAGCATCGAACTCGGTTGTGGTTATAACTCCTCAAAAGAGTCATTCGGTAGAGGATCTGTGTCAGGATTTGGGAAACAGAAGGAGAGGCAGGCGGAGATGGAGAAAGAGGGGTTGGAAAATGGGTGCGCTCTACCAGGGCCAAGATTTGCACCTTCTGCTTTTCCAATTTGGTACCCTGTTCTGTGATTGCTCGCATCATTTGCTGGAACATCTGCTATACACTCATGTCTGATTGCTTGGTGTACTTTGTTCCCAAGTTTGTCGTTCTCTCTCTTCGTCGTAGCTCACCATAGCAAGAAAATGCACTTCCTTTCGGAGCGCAATTAGACCATCCACTATGCGTGGGGGAGACTTCCGAAGGCTGAAAACCAACCATCCTTCGAGGGGCAGGAGTCACACCGAAAGGGGTGGTCCACCGGAGTCTAGAAACCAACCACACAAGCGAGAAAAAATTTCCTTCTTTTTTTTTGGGTTTTTTAGGCTGAACCAACCACATGACGAAAATAACGCACAATGCTAATGTGGATGTGCAAAAAATAGAGAAGAGGACATAGTATTGGGTCCCAAATACCCGCTGCAAGGGCCCCACCACGAATGGTGTATTTGCTTTATTAGAATGGTGTAAATCAGGAAACAAAGACTGAATCTTGACCTGCAATGTTCACCTTGGTTGGAGCACTCCCCTTGGTTGTCCTGGCCCTTGGAATGCGGCAACCCTTCGTGAATAATGAGATACCAAAATTGAATTGTGGTTGGGCTTTTTATACCCCCACAGATGGCTGGTCGGCCGGTTCTACAGAAGTCGGCGTACTAAAAAAGCTCACGACCAGGTCAATGAAGCGTACCCATATTCTGTTCCATGATCTATGCACAAAATTTCTCAAGATTTATAGAAAAATCACATCATACTTCAGAAAACGAAGAGATTTTCAATAAACCATAATAGTTGACAATCCAAAGTAACATAATAATCGCCAATACAAAATCTCAAAATCAGAGAGAATCACCAACAAAAAAGATCTAGCCAATCTAGGGCTTTTCTTCAACACCCGTCCACCCAATCTCTACGTTGGACGTCGCGGCTATCCCGGGTATGCCTCTTCTAAATCTCATCCTCGCTCCCAAAGGGCATAAATCGCGTGCTCTGTCCAGCGTTCCTTGTCTAAGGACGGCCGGCCCAAATCACTAGAGGACCGCATATGCTAGCTTTGCCATCAGGAGGTGGAGTCGGAGAAACACTATATATGTCGTTGTACTGTCTACTATGAGATCCGAGGGCGGTACCATTGCCTGTTCCGTGAAGGCTTTGGACCTTTGCGTCGGATCATGGACTTTGAGGACCAAAGGTGCTTAGGGCTCTTCATACTTGAGCTTAGATGCCACAGAGAGAGCCTATTGAGGGACAGGAGGGCAGTGGGACCAGAGCTGCCTAGATAGAGAGCCCTTAGATTTTTTCAGAGCCAGCACTGTAACCCCACCAGCCTCTACTTCCCCATCTACAGGCCTACCTGGGAGACCACCCTCTAGAGGAGTCACCCCGGACAGAGCCATTGCCATCTGTAGAGTGAGACGCCCATGACCACGAGGATCACGTCCACGACTCCCTCACCATCGGCAGATTCGAGCCATCATTGCCGGCCATCGGAGGAGTTTACCGCGACGATTCAGTGGTTCAGCTTTCAGCTCTTAGCTCTCTTAGGATGTTACTATTTTCATTCTCTCTTTGAGATTTGTTATGATGAGAATCATCATCATCAGTTGTACCTTGTTTTGGTCTCATGGGCCATTTCGGCCTTTAGGAGACGTTAATATATCTTTCTCTCTTTCTTTCTTTCTTTCTCTCTTGCACAGAAATCACCTCAAGGCTCTGGAAGAAGCCAAAACAACAACCCACGAGAATTAGTAGATTATTATGCACGAAAACGATAAAGATAGAAATCCCTTCTAAAAACATGATCTCGAACCAAATTAGAGACGATATGGTTTTTTATTTTTTTAAAATAAATTTTATTTTATAAACACTGGAAAGTGGTGTCGGATTCGTTTCGTGAATACCGGCCATCCCGTGGGGAATCTCCAAATTATCCGAGCACGGACTTTGTTCTTCTTGTGATGAACTAACTTTCTTTAATACTTCTCTTTGACAAATAAAGTTATCTACCCCCTCATGCGAGGCCGTTACTAAAAATTAAGGATCAATTTGGTGTCCGGGCCTTGTTTCAGGTGCCCGTTGCGGTTATATTTACTATGTAAACCGCCATATGAGTTTCCTTTAGGCTAAACTACTCACTGTGACCCTCTTATACATTATCTAACATGGTTAAGTATAGAATAGAAATCGCTTACAAATGACACCACAAAACATGCATAAAAAGTTCCAAAATTGACCAAAAATCGATCTCTCTAAAATTACTAAATTTGTGACCAAACTTAATCTTTTATGTCCTGTGTTTCCCACTTTTCAACATTAATTTGGGCATGTTCCTGGATTCATGGACAATGCACACCTGACCTTGGATGCGTAGAGTGGAACCCTAGCTGACTCGTCCCGGACTGGGCTCACAGGGGACTAGTTTCCACTTTAGGTCCTGCACCTTCTTGTTCAGATATGTCTACGTCGCATCCAAGTGTGGGATGCACATGATATGAGCATTGATATCCACCATTTATGTGGTATCACCCACGATACCATCCACCTCCATGGTACAATGATATCTCATGCGTCTCCGATCTGCCATAGAGTGAAATATCTAACACTGAAAGAGTGTTACAAAAAATCCATGAAATGATTGGCATATGGAAAACAAAGCAAATTAGCTACCTATACAAAGAAATGATTATGTGACTAGAGGGTGACACGGTAGCCATGTGGCTGTAATATGAAGGCCCACATAAATATATGGGGGAGTCACTGTGCTGGAGGTATAATCTCATATATGCTCTCCATGTCCACTGTCTGCGGAGTGGAGGACATTTGGATTGTTGCAGCTGGAGTGGTGTGTCGAGAGAGAGAGAGAAATGAAATGATATATAAATGTCTCTAAGAGGCCATAATGGCCTATGAGACCAAAACTGAGAGTACATCTGAAGTTGGTGTCTCATCAAAGAGAACAACTAAATGAGACTAAAAAGTACAATAAACTGATTGTCTTACAGTTATAAAAACAGAATTGTAAGACTCCGAGATGATATTGAGTAGAAAATACTGGAAAATGTATACTCAGCGAGGGGGCTGCGGAAGAATCCCTCTGAGGTGGGGCAGGAGGAGCCTCCATCAGTGTCTGAAGCTTTGTCGAAGGCGAAGCGTAAACGGAAAGCCCTGCAGGAACCGAGCTACACAAAAGGCGGAGCGGGGAGGGGTGGAGGGGGAAAGGCGGAAGATGGAGGAGGAGGGGGAGAACAAAGGGGGGCGGAAAGAAAATGAGGGGAGGGGATTAAAACAAAGGCGGCGAAAGGGCAGGGGAGGGGGCGGATGAAACACGAACAGGGTGGGGAGAGGGCGAAGGCAGGCGGAGGGGGCGGGTCACGGAGAAAAAAGGGGGAGAGAGCAGGGGCGCGAAGGAGATGGAGCAGAGGGGGGGGGGGGCTGGCGCGAATGAGCAGAGGCGGGGGGGGGGGGGGTGCGAATGAACAGAGGCAGGGGGAGAAGGCGCGAAGGCAGATAGGAGGCGGGGAGGGGGGTGTGCGTGCAGGCCGCAGCGCGAGTAGGGGGGGGAGCGGAAGCTTCAGCGAGCGGGTTCTATCTCCTCACTATAACTAAATCCTTATCCTTGTATTTTAGACTAAAGATGCTAGGACCCTTAGTCCCTTGTCAAGTGGAAGAAAGGAGCTTTCAACAGTAGTCTTATTGTGATATTTCTCAGTTCTTCAATAAATCTTTGTATAAAATTTTTTCTTACATCACAATGGAAAGCTTTAAAAACCCCACCCTTGTGACCCCTTGCAAATACAGGTCGAAGTGGTGGATTTTTTGAAAAAATCACGATGGTGGCAACGATCAGGAGGTCGAGATCATGTGCTTGTCATGCATCACCCAAATGCATTTAGATTTTTAAGGGAGGAGTTGAACTCCTCTATCTTTGTTGTCGCGGATTTTGGGCGGTTCACTCAGAGGGTTGCACGGCTGAGAAAGGACATTGTAGCTCCTTACAATCACATGGTGGACACCTATGCAAATGATAACTTGACAGATCCCTTCAAAGCACGAACCACACTTCTCTTTTTTAGAGGAAAGACAAGGCGCAAAGATGTACACCTCCATTTTCCCATTATATTCAACTCTTGTGTTTAGGTATAGGGTATTTTGGGTTTAGGGTTTGGGTCTAGGTTTTGGCTGATTATTGGCATCAACTTTTCCTTCAATAAGCATGTTTGTATGCATGGCAGGAGGGCAAGGTGCGAATGAAACTGGCTAACCTTCTACAGAATCATTCCATGGTAATTTATGAAGAAAGCTCCGCTAAAAATGGAGGAGTTGAATTGGTAATGTCTTTCGTACCTCGGGCTTCATTTTATTAAAGGTCTTTTCAGACATCTGTCTGCCCACTCGAAGCTAGGTGGGGGCTGGATGGGGGACCATGTGGGGGTGAGATCTTCCCTTTTCATGGGCAGGGGGTGATGTCTGTTAAGCCTCTAAATTATGTGGTCTTCCTTTGGATAATTTGCATTCAATTTCTCCCTTCTTTTTCCAATGGCAGGCCATGAAAGGGATGCGCCTATCACGGTTTTGCCTTCACCCAGCAGGTGACACACCGTCTTCTTGCCGACTCTTCGATGCAATAGTCAGTCATTGTGTTCCCGTCATAGTCAGTGATAAAATTGAACTCCCATTTGAGGATGAGCTCAATTATCAAGAGTTTTGCTTGTTTTTTTCTATACAAGAAGCTCTTACACCAGGGTACATGCTAAACTTTTTGGAAAGTTTTCCCAAGGAGAGATGGCTTATGATGTGGAGCAAACTCAAGCTTGTGACTCACCACTATGAATACCAATACCCAGTCAAGAAAGATGATGCAGTGAGCATGATATGGAAGCAGGCTCAAAGGAAGTTACCATTGGTGCGGTTAGCCATCCACAGATCCAAGAGATTAAAGATACCTGACTGGTGGCATTGGTGATCTCATGTGCAGTTTTACACCGTATCGTAGGCCTCTAGGCAGATGTCGCGCAAAGGCAGATGGTGGACATGATCAACCCACTTGATGTATGTACAAGCACGAATGTTTAGAGGGCTTTCATGACATAAGGAGGCTTTCACGCCCTTCTTGTAGCAGTACTTCATGCCTGCTGTGCCATCGTGTTCAAGTACATGGTAGAAGGCCTTGGTAGCACCTTTTTTGTAGCAATCATGGTGTGTCCAAGGTTGTGTCTGGTATTTGAATGCCAGAAATTATGCGAACAGCCTTGTGAAAGGTGGTGGGGTGGAGGAATAAAGCCCCTTTATGCCAAAGTGATGAGTCTGTTTCGAAGGTTACATGGCTTTCCTTTCCAAGTTCACACATGAAAGAAGGCAGATGGTAAGGAGAGAGCAAAGAGCTGTTGCATCTGTGGGTGCTGAGAGAGCTGTGAGTGTGGTTGTGCGCCAGGGCTGCAGCGACACGTGTGTTCTCCTGCCAAAGTTCTCTTCAGCCTCTATAGCTATTTTGCTATTCCTCTATATGAGAGTAAGAAGAGACATCTTACTATTAATCAGACACATCACTTGTTTATTAAGGAGAATAATGAGATATTTGATGGTTAGTAGAGGCTTGATTGGCAACAATTGTATAACCTATGCACCCAATTGTAACTATGGAATTGATGAAGTCATGAGAATTTGAGAGAAGAAATGGAGATAAATATGTCCTTGACTAACAATTAATTGATTACTCGAATAATCTTTCTAATCTAGCAAGTCTATTGAATGTTTGAAAATCTTTGTGAATTTTTTAATAATCAAACCTAAATTGGATACTCAATTCAAGGGCAGTGTTCAAAATATGAACTGTTTAGAGTTATGCCACTCAATGTAATTAAGGATGTAATTAAGCAACTTTATGGCTAGTTAAGAGGTGAAATCTTTGCTCCTCAATTCATAAATGGATAAATGCATAATCAAAACCCTAAAATGAGGGGTGAGAATCAGTAAGAGCTTAAAGTAGTTGTTTTACTGGCCAAACCTTGAACCCTTCATTAAGTTGATGATTGGAAAGTATTATTGGACTTTCCAAAGAGCTTAATCAAACCATGGCTGATCACTTATGAATTGGGCATATGGATGCCCTTGGAATCCTTAATGTGTACTCGTTTGAAAGTCAGATTCCATAGGTAAAGAGAGTTGTAATAGAAGGTAGCACTCCATTTTCTATTGTTTTCATTGTGGGTGGTTGTGTATAGATGGGTGTAAAGAATATCTCTACAAAGAAAGAGAACTCAATTGATCTTGCATATTGTGGGGATGTATGCATGCATGCAACAAGTGCTTTTGTTTAAAAATGGCCAATTAAACCAAGGCATTGGTACTCAAAAGGAGTTGCTTAAGGAAAAACACATGCTGTTAAATCAAATTCAATCCACAAGTACTGAGTAAATATCAACCGTGCTCATCAATTCCACTTAATGACCTTGAGAGAGAATATGAGATAATGACTTTCCCAAACGACACCTTGGTAAATTATACTCAATCAGCACTCTTATAACACCACCACACAAAAACAACTAGGAGAATGGATGCTAGTTTTTTTTTGCTTTTTTTCCCCAAACCTCAAGCACTAACGATTTTCTTCCATGCTTGTAGACCTTGGCAATCTATATATGACCCAAAGATTGCATAGAAAGAAAAAACCCTCCAAGAGAAGCTCATATGTCAAGCCACCCTACTTACACTAACATTGACAATCTACATCTAGAGTTCTCCACAAGCTGGATGTACATAACCATCTTACAATTTCTTGATAGTTTCATGATTTCTATTCTAATTGTTGAAGCAAGAAAGAGATTAAGATATACATAACCACCTTACAATTCCATGATAGTTTTGTGATTTCTATTGTAATAAAAGGGATAAAAGATGTACAAGAGCATAGATAGAGGATATAGTTACATAAAGTTTTGAGCTGCAAGGAGTACCAGCCTCAATAAATGCATTAGCTCATTACAACCCATAGCTCCATTGCTTTGGTAGGCATGCCTCCATGTCATGCTGGCTAATATGCACCATCTTCCAACAAGGTTTTGTATAGTTCTCAAGCACATCAAACCACCATGTAGTTCATGATAAACTTTGCTTAAGAGAAAAAATAAGATGGACACCATCATCCATAATGCATGAGACATGTGATTTCTAATTGATATACTAGATATTAAAAATATACCATTTTAAGCATAGTTGCTTTTTGACAGGTGTCATGTCCATTTTTTACCATTTTGGCTATAAAATACTTGTAAAATTTTACAATTCTGGTAAAAAATTACATAAAATACAAAAGAACTTGCTATATTTCACCAAACCCGTCAAATTTGAAAGGCGAGGGTACCCATAAAAAATCAAACTTGATTTTAAGTATGGCCTAGTTCGCTACGTGTTGGAATTAGGGTTAGAGTTGCAACAATGCACACACACAAGATAGAGAAGCTTGAGAGCACACAAACTCACTAGATTAGAATGAACAAATGTGTGCCAGATACAAAAGATAAGTACACACCCCAAAATGAGTAGATAAGAGGGTGTAAATATGCACGGGAAAAAAACCTCCTAGTGAGAGAAAAAGTGCCCCGACGGTCCTAAGTGTGTTCCCACACATCACTACCATATAATGCTACAAATCGCCTCTGGAGTGATGATGTGAACATGTATAGGGTATGGCCGATCAATCGTGAAAAGTCAGTAAGCCCAAAGCTTTACGAAAAGCTTCAAACTTTTCACGAGGAAGACCTTCGTAAATAAATTTGCCATGTTGTCATGTGTAGGCACATAGACCAAGTTGATCTCTGTTGTTGCAGAGAGTCTTTCCCTGACATAGTGGTAATGCACCTCAATGTGCTTAGTGCGATCATGAAACACTGGGTTCCTTGCAATTGCTAATGCGCTCTGAATGTCAGTGAAAATCGTAGTGCTAAACGACTGTCCAACACCCAAATCAGCCAGCCACCATAAGATGTCTGAGCCACGCACACTCAACTGTAGCTGTAAAAGCTACCCTGTACTTAGTGTCATAGCTGGAAGTGGCCACTGTAGGCTGCTTCTTGCTGAGCCATGATATACATGAATCACCAAGGCGAAAGCAAAATCCACTAGTGGACACTCGTGTGTCATAACATCCAGCCCAATCTGAATCACTGAAAGCATGTAGCTGTGACTCACCCCCCTTTGGATAAAATAATCCAAAATACTGAGTGCCCTATAAATAGCAAAAAACCCACTTAATAGTCCGCCAATGCTTCGTACACGGGCTATGCATAAATCTGCTCAACTATGAGACAGCATATTGTATATCTAGACTCATGCTGCACACATAAAGAAGGGATCTAACATCTGCTAATACAAACGAGCATCAAAAGAGTCTCCTGTATCTTGAAGACTAAGTTGAGTACCTGTCTTCATCGGTGTAGCCACAGGTTTACAGTCTTCAAAATTAAACCTCTTCAATAGCTTCTGTATATATTTAGATTGCAGCATAACAATACCATCATTGCGCAACATAAACTGAATCCCCAAATAGTAATGCAAGGGCTCCAAATTTGAAATCTCAAACGATGACTACAAATTAGTCTTAAAGGCTGAAATCTGATCTATATCAGGTCCTGTGAGCAGCATGCCATCAACATATAGAACGATGACTAAAAATGTGTCCTTACTCCTCTTCACATAGAGGGTACTCTCTGTTGGACTGTTGCAAAAATCATTTGCAACCAAGTCTGCAAGAATCTTCTCATACTATGCTCTAGGAGCATGCTTAAGGCCATAAAGAGCCTTTTCAACCTGCATACTTTAGACTCTTCTCCTTTCACAGCAAAACCAGGAGGCTGCGATACATACACCTCCTCATGTAAAGCACCATTCAAGAATGCAGTCTTAATGTTCAACTGATGTACATTCCACCCATGATGTGCTGCCAAAGCAATGAGACACCTAATGGTAGTCATACAAGATGAGGGTGCAAAGGTCTCATCATAGTCAATGCCCTTTTGTTGGGCATACCCCTTTGCAAACAAGTCTAGCCTTGTAGTGATCAATGCTACCATCTGCTTTGTGTTTTAACTTGTAAACCCACTTAGTACCAATGGCCTTCTTGCCATGAGGTAGATCTGTCAAATACCAAGTGTCATTCTTGAGTATAGAGTTATACTCATCCTGCATAGCATGCATCCAATGATCATCATCCTGTGCTTCCTCAAAGGAAACAAGTTCCTCCTCATTATATAAAGTAGAAATGAGAACATGATCCACATGAGAATAATCTACATGATGAGAACCTGCACGAGTTCTGCTATGTAAAGGAGCTTCCAACTTGCTATCCCTCAATGTCTGCACAAGCCATTTTGGCATACGCCTAGATTCTTCTATGACTGCTCTCTGCTCATCCACTACATTCTCAATAATTGCCTCATCAAAAGGCTGATTTGTAGGCTGAATTTCAGCACTTGTGGTTGAGCATTCAATTGCTCTACATATGGATGCCCTCCATTAAACAAAGGTAGGAGCGAATCAAACATGTCATGTGAGTATACATTCTGTTGTTTTTTGCATGAAAGCATGGGATGAACTGAGTTTTTGACAAAAACAACATCTCTACTTACCAAAATCCGCTTTGAGGCCGGATGGTAGAGTCTATATCCCTTGCTTTCTGAACTGTATCCTACAAATATGCATTTAACTACCTTATCATCATGCTTACTGCGTTGTTTCTCAGGCACAAGAGCATAAGCAAGACAACCAAAACACACAAATGAGCCATATAAGGCTTCCTACCATGCCAAGCTTCATAAGGAGTTTTAGACTGCAAGGCCTTGGTAGGGCCTTTGTTCAACACATAGTTGCCTCTAACAAAAAACCATGAGGTAAATCTTGGGCTTTCACCATACATCATGCCATTTCCATGAGAGACTTGTTCTTCCTCTCAGCCACACCATTTTGCTGAGGTGTGTATGGCACTCTACATTGATGCCTTATGCCTTTTTCAGTCATATATGCATGAAATTCCTTGGACATATACTCCCCCCCTCAATCTAAACTAAGGGTACCAACTTTACACACACATGCATTTTCAGCCACCATGGATACAAAGTGCCTAAAGCACATAAAAACCTTTGACTTCTGCTTTAATGGATACACCCAGCTATATCTAGAGTAATCATCAATAAAAGTGACAAAGTAGAGATATCCCCCAATAGATGGTGTCCTCATAGGACCATATACATCACTATGTATAAGCTATAATTTCTTAACATCGCTCACACAGATCCATCCTTTGGAAATGATGCCCGATGAATTTTACCAAGAATACACCCCTCACATACATGTCTAGTAGGGGTCTCAAGAGTTGGCAACTCAGACACCATATCATGCCTTTGAAGGTGTAACAAACTGCCATAATTCAGATGGCCAAATCATGCATGCCATAATTCTACATCACTCATAGCATGAGTCGTAGAGACTGAGCAAGCATCATGCTGCAACTTCTCAAATACATCCATCTTGTATAGGCCAACCCGAGGTAATGATAGAATAATCATCATTTCTATCCTAAACTATACATCTGTCATCCACAAATTTCACCATCAAGCTTGACAAGGCTAAGGCTGAAATGAACAACAATTTCTTCTTAATGCCTGGCACATATAAAACTTTAGAAAGAGTAAATGCGCCCCCATTTGCAGGAGTGAGCACAACTCTACCACTTCCTTCGACAGGATATGAAGAACCATTTGTACGTGACGGTTCTTGCACTTGGGAAAGATTCCAGAGATAAGGACAAAATTTTTTGTGAAGTAATGTGCTTACTAGCACCACTGTCAAAGTATCAAGCATCCGATTCTGCCCACTGACATGTATACATCATGGAACAGAAGGGTCATAACTGCAATGTACAGTCCATGCCCAATCATCTTGAGCAAAACTAGAAGATTCCTTCTTCTCTGCACTTAGTGCAGATGCTTCAGCCACAGCCATGCCCGATTCTTTCTTTTTCTCCTTCTCTAGCCTTTTCTTGCACTCATTTATGTAGTGCCCTAGTTTCCTGCAATAGTGACACTTGCCCTTCTTTTTAGACTTATCACCTTCTTTTTAGACTTATCACCTTCTTTCTCTACATCCTTACCCAAGGATTCTGATTTTGGCTTATAGCCACCATGCGAAGAAGCTTTACCTTTACCTTTCTGAGTGGCAACAAAAGCTTGGTCACCAATGCGCATAACAGATCTATTTTGGCTAGACTGCTCTTCTTGAAAGAGTACTGAAACCAGCTCATCAACTGTAAGGGCATTTGGATTTCCCTTCATCATGAGTCTAACGGTAGAGAAAACTCTGATAAGAATCCGGTAATGCATTGAGAAATGTGGGCACCAATGTACTATCATGATATATCTCATCCATACTAGCGAGTTGCTCCTTAAAATCTTTGATCTTGGTCAAGAAGTTGTCTATTGAGTCTCCCTCATTCATGTGCTCAGACTCCAATTGTTTGCGCAGATATGCAACGCGTGCTTCATTGCACACCTGGTATAATGTAGCAAGTGCATCCCATGCCTGTTTTGAAGTCTTACATGACCGAATATGAGGAATAATGCTTCGCTTTTCACAGAAAGTGCAAGCAATGCATGTGCCTATGCATCTCTTCCATCCCATCTCGTTTGAGTAGCAGTGGGAGGGTACTTACTGGTGGTGCATGTGGAGGAGCCACATCTGTATCAAATTTTACTTTAGATATACCTACAACACTTGGTTGCATTGGTAGTTGTGAAACAAGACGAGTTTCACTACCACTGACCACATTCCAAAGGCCTTTAGCAACCAGTACATGCCTCATCATATAGGACCACAATGGGTAGTTAGTCCCATCAAGTTTGTCCTCATCAGTAGACAACATGTTGAATACATCACTACTTCCAGCCACCATGACTGTCTATAATCTTTCAACACATGGTGAAAGTATGATGGTCGATGTTGTTGAAGACACTGTAGATGCTGCTGCACACCAAATCTTCGTTGCCCTATTGCACAGCCTAAACACCCAAAATCGAGCAGAACCAATCCAAAATGACACCTCTCCGCAGAAACCTTGCGGTGCCCAAAACGCGCCCAAATTGCACGCCACGAACCTCGAAAATGATGTATACTTCGTATACAACACACTACAGTATATACCTTCTTCTCCTAAGAGGGTATCTCAATCCAAGACAAAAAAACAGGGTCATAAGGAGGGAGGCAAACTACTAGATCGTGTCAAGGAAGCTAGCTCTGATACCAATTGTTAGAATTAGGGTTAGAGTTGCAACAATGCACACACACAAGATAGAGAAGCTTGAGAGCACACAAACTCACTAGATTAGAATGAACAAATGTGTGCCAAATACAAAAGATAAGTACACACCCCAAAATGAGTAGATAAGAGGGTATACATACACACAGGGAAAAAAAACCTCCTAGTGAGGGAAAAGGTGGCCCGGTGGTCCTAAGTGTGTTCACACACATCACTACCATATAATGCTACAGTATGTTAATTAATTACTTAGCTTTCAAATTGGTTCATGAGAAGAAATAGAACGGAGATGGTACAAAAGAACTTCTTTTCTCTAGAGAAAACTTTGAAATAACATATAGAATTAAAATGGAAAACTGTGTTTGTTGCAAGAGGGTGATGATTCTCTTACACAAAAATAATTAAAATAATCCCCAAGTCTCACTCTCTTTCTAATTACTTGTTCAAAACCATAGCATATAAATATATCCAACTTGCTAGAATATACAAAGAAGAAGAAGAACATGCATGATGACACCAAAATGGGTTAAAATCTTCCTCACTTGCTTGACGGCTCACACTTTCAAGAAAGTATATTTAGATATCTTTTTGCATTACTTGTTGTGAGCCAAAAATAGTTTTTACACTCCACTTTGGGCCTTGCCCTTAAAAATAGAAAAGTCTTAAGCTTTTATGTATGAACCTTACTATAACTTTAAATGAATTGGTCCATGAACCTACTAAGGGTAAATAAACCATATGAACAAATGTGCTTGGCCACCATTTGGCTACAAAATAATGACTGCCATAAATCTACTACCAAAATATAATGTCACCAAAAAATGTGCACACACGTGCGACCGTCATTGAGTCGCCCGCACTGCTACTGATCTGCTATTAAAAACACATGCTAGATATTATATCCAGTGACTATCTACCCAACACACAGTGCAATTGGTACCTTGTGTGGTAAGTCACTAGCCATGTGGAAAATAATAAAAAATAAATATCCATGATAAATGAAACACATAAAAAATACCATTTCAATAATTTTAATGATTTCCATTTTCATACCATGCCTCGGGGGGTTGAAATGAAACTATCCTAAGTTGATTATGAACTCAAGAAGATGTCTCATTCAGCGAGTCTTCTTCCTACAATAGACTGATAGTGTGCTACCACAATTGGCAAGTCTATGCATGTAACCGACTTGATGGTGTGTTGCCACAATCCATTAAAATTTCTTCCCATGGACCATTTGGAATTAGCAAGGGACTTGATGGTGTGCTGCCACAATCCATTAAAATTTCTTCCCATGGACCATTTGGAATTAGCAAGGGCATCAAAAGATCATATGGTTTTTCATGATGACGCTTAACACATTGACAAACAACACAAGCAGAAAAAACATTTGCTACATCCTTTTTTATGTTAGGCCAATATAATTTTTCTTTATAAGTAGTCAAAGTAAAGAGTATGCCATGATATCCTATATAAGGTGATGCATGCATTCTTGTAAAACAAGTTCTCTACAGGATGCAGTAATGCATAAACTTTTTTCCAAGAATAGAAAACCATCAACACAAGAGTAACAATACAAAGGTAGGTAGTTGTTATGTATAAGTGTGTTCCAAGCATTTGAAAAAAGGTCATATGCATAAGTGTCGCACATAACATCAAAAGATTAAATGTGAATAACATAAATTTTATTTATTAATGGTATGCGACTCAAAATATTAACAACAACATTAGCACGACCGGATTGATATAGAATCATAGGGTAAAAGTTTTGAATGAATGAGGCCCATTTAATATAGCGGTCGGAGATCAAGGGCTAACTAAAAAGGTGTCTAATGCTCTATTGGTCGGTCTTTATCATCATGAATTCTTAACCCATGAGATACTAGTTTTCACGTGTGAAGAGCATGTGCTATGGCCAAAAGTTCCTTATCATAGGTACTATAATTAAGCTTAGAGGGTTTTAACTTTCTACTCTCAAATGGTTCTAGCAAAATCAAGTAGCTGTAAGACTGGGGCATGAGTCAAAAGATGTTTGAGACGATTAAAAGATTTTAGTTGGTTATCTCCCTAGCAAAAAACAATCTCCCTAGCCAAAAAGATGTTTGAGACGATCAAAAGATTTTAGTTGGTTATCTCCCTAGCAAAAAACAATCTCCCTAGTCAAAAGATGTTTGAGACGATCAAAAGATTTTAGTTGGTTATCTCCCTAGTCAAAAGATGTTTGAGACGATCAAAAGATTTTAGTTGGTTATCTCCCTAGCAAAAAACAATTTTCTTTTTGAGTAATAAAGTCAAAGGTAAGGCAATGAGGGAAAAAATCCACACTTAGAAGCCAGAGAGTCCTAGAAAAGATCTCACGTCATGGACATTTTTAGGAATGGGCAAGTCTCTCATAGTTGCTATCTTCTTAGGTCAACACACATGCCATTAGTGAAAACAATGTGTCCACGATATTCAATTTTAGTTGGAAAGAAAGAACTTTTGGTAGTTCTTAATAAATGATCATTGTGTTCTTGTTCAGAGCGATTGAAAACAAGAATGTCATAAAAAAATACAATTACAAAATCTTGGTGATGTAAGAAGATTATTTTCATCATGCGAACAAATGTAGCTGGTGCATTAGTAAGGCCAAAAGGCATTACTAGAAATTAGTGACTAAATTAAGTACAAAAAGTAGTTTTATAAACACAAGAGAATCCATACGCACGTGATGATATCATGATTTTAAATCTATTTTACTAAAGACACTAGCACCTTTTAACTTGTCAAGTAATCATCAACTCTAGGGATAGGGTAATGATTTTTTACGGTCACTTTATTTACTGCATGGCAATCTACACACATTCAATAGGTCTTGTTCTTCTTTTGGACTAGCAAGATAGGGGCTCCAAACAGTGAACTACTAGGTTGAATTAAGCCCTTAGCTTGAAACTCCTTAATTTGACGATGAATTTCTTGTTGTTGTAAAGGATTTTGTGTCTATAAAGTGCACGATGTGGTGGTTTGAGTTCTATTTTGTGATCCTTGGGGAAAGAGGGAGGTAAGTCAAGTGGATAATCGTTAGCCAAAAAGTCATGAAAAGAATCAAGAAAGTGTTGTTGGTGTGCAGTGAGCGTTTGATTGACTTTATCTACCTATGTTATAAATCATGTATGCATTGTTTTCCTTCCGAAGTGCTCCTTTTGCTTGAGTGTGTGTAATCACAATGGGAAAAGTTCAAGTGAAGAATCACTAGAAAGAGAAATCAATGTATCATCATGTGTGAATTAAATAGTGTGAGTGTGGTTGTCAATGCTAGGATTGTGTTGGTGATGGAATGGCATGCCAATAATAATATCCGTGGAATGCAATGGTTCAATCAATAAATTAGGATACTCCTTATATGGCCCTATCTGAATTTGAAGAACTGTAACTTCACGTGTACCATTGTAATGAGTTCCTTGAAAACTTTATATGCAGAAGGAGTGGTGTGCAATTGTAATTTTTGAACAAGATTTTCAGAAATGAAATAATGCGAGCTTCCATTGTCATGTAAAACACAAATTTGACTACCATTGATGGATCCTTTCATGCGTAATAAATGAATGGAAAGATTGGGGAGTACTTTGAGGGTCAGTTGATTCTTGTTTACCTTGGATAGCCTCACACCCTTGCACAAATGTAGTAAGGGTGTGAGGCCACGTGGTAGTAGTAAAAAAACAAAAAAAGCATGTTGAGGGAGGGAGGGAGCAATCTTAATAAAGCTAAGAAATCTAAGCACACATAAAGCTAAGCATGCGCGTAAAGATAAGCACATGGTCCCTCCTTAGCACGCAAGTTGCTAGTCGGCATATCAACTGAAGCGAACAGATGTTGGCTCCCCTCCTTATCACGCCAAGTCGCTGGTTGGCATGCACTGCCAGCGAACAGCCGCCTACGTTAAAAAAGGTAATCATCCTCTCTTGGCTTCGTAAGTAATACATAAAGCTTAACAAGGTAAACATGACTCAACTAAGCTCGCTTCTTCCATCGCCTGCGCCCCGCGCCACTATTGCGCGGGCCTCCCTATTTTTCTCTCTTTTATATTTGAACAAGCTAATCGACACTTTCAACACTAACGGTGTATCTTTGTTCTGCTTTCGATACCGTGAGTGTTATTTGGGAAACATAGGAAGGGCATGTTCCCTTATGTTTATAAAATTTTGGGGAGGATTATGCCAACTCCCCGCCATACTTTTATGTATGGTTTTTTTCCCCCTCACACAAACAAGAACAAAACTCATATGTCTTGAACAATAACGTGCAGCTCAAATTCAGATGTGCTAACCAATTTGTAATTATCTTTTTTGAGGTACTTCAAGGTCTCCATCGATCATAAGCATAGGTGTGCAGTTCATCGATAGTGGACGTGCCTC
The DNA here is from genome assembly GCF_041138505.1 of Cibotium barometz. Lineage (NCBI taxonomy): Eukaryota > Viridiplantae > Streptophyta > Polypodiopsida > Cyatheales > Cibotiaceae > Cibotium > Cibotium barometz. Next base: position 29,567,923 of record NC_141106.1, read on the forward strand.
TAGTAAAACTTCATGGTTGTATGTTTCTTAATTTTTAACTTTGCCACAAGAAACAATTGCTATAGGTAACATGGCAAACCGAAACTTGCAAAAGACATGCCTACAAAGAAGACGTGCTGTAGAAATTAGGACTTCAAGGAAAAGACAACAACTACTGATGCCAAACGCTTCCACGTTGTGAGGGGTATCCTGAGCTTGACCAAATCACAATCTGTAGATAGATGATATATACATAAGGTGATGTGTGGTAAATCCACGATGGCAAAAGACGGCGCATGGCCAAGAGGATGAATGCAGATGCATGAAATTGAAAATAGAAAGGTTATGGTGATCCAAGTGAAGTGGGCTACGCATGTTCCAAAAGAAAGTTGAGGCGGCCAACGGGGTTTCAAGAAGAGAATCGAGTTTGTTTGGAGGACTCTTGAAGAGCACAGTGAGACTGGGAGAGATCACCAGAGAGCAAAGGAAGAGAGAGAGTGGTCTCCTCTAGGACTTTTTTTCTTTGATTGAGGTGTGCAGATTGGAGTACCTATAATTTTTTCTCAAGTTTGCAATGAGAAGACTAGCAAAATGTGCGAAAACTGTTTGGGTCAGAGCAGAGGGAGGATTGGAGATTAGAGTCAGCTAGGATGTGAGTTCCCTTGGACTTCTATACAACACCTTTGTTAAAGACATGATTCAGATCAATTCTACCTCAACTGCTCTGTTTTCTCTCAACCGAGTGCTAAATCTTGTGAAGCTTGAACTTGTGGGTCTATCACTGGACAGCCCCTTGAGTTTTCTTGAGTTTTTCTTCTATTTTCTATAAGCCTTAGGCCTCATGGATGTTGAGGCACTGTGTTTTTGTTTATCTGAAGCAAGTAGTGAGCTTAGATTTTATTCTTTGTCTTGGTGTTTTTGTTGTGATGAGAGTGTTATTTGGGTTGAGTTCTTAAGGATAGAGATTTGTGTATGCTATTCTGATGACTGGGTAGTTGCTTATGAGTCAAAATTGGTTGAGGAGGTACGATGTCAAGTCCGTGTCAGCTTGACATGTAGGGACCTAGTTTTGATTTGGTTGAGCTTGAGAGAAGTATTTGTGAGTCTCAACTGATAGCAGTCAGATGAGATAGTGGTTTAAGTGTTGATCCAGAGTCATCTGAGTGTTATTTGGGTTCAGTTCTTAAGGATAGAGATCTGTGTATGCTATTTTGATGACTAGGTAGTTGCTTATGAGTCAAAATTGGTTGAGGAGGTACGGTGTCAAGTCCGTGTCAGCTTGATGTGTAGGGACCTAGTTTTGATTTGTTTGAGCTTCAGAGAAGTATTTGTGAGTCTCAACTGATAGCAATCAGTTGAGATAGTGGTTTAAGTGTTGATCCAGAGTCATCTGAGTGTAGTTAGTGTCAACAGGGTGTTCCTTTGTGATGGATCTTGATTTGGTTTGAGTGTTCAAAGGATATAGAAGTATCATCTAACACAAAAGAGGAAATTAGAACTAGTTTGGGTCAGATAAGTGGGATTTAAGAGAAAAGACAGTTCGGAGGCAACTATGGATCAGAAATGTGACATCTCTTAGAGATAAGAGGTTCCCAAGGGTCGGAGAGTGCTTATGGACACATAGGAGAAGGTTTCTGTCTCAGTAAAGGCTTCTATATCGGTTTACTCTATTTCCATTAAGCTGGATTTATCTAAGATAGAGCAGGAAGAAGAGTATCAGCCTCATGTTAGCTGAGGGTCAACAAGGTCCTTGGGATTGGGATATAACGTTAGTTGACATTGGAGGACTTTTTGAAGGTTTGGAGGACAATTTTCTACCTAGGGCCAAGTGGAGGATTTTGGAAGCAGTTTTCAGACTATTATGAGTCTGATGGGAGTGAATTTGATCAGCTGGATGTTGGATGAGGTCAAGAGAGGCTAATAGGTGGAAGATCAAAGCTTCTGGAGGTCAGAGCTGATCTGAGAGGACAGTCTATGGAGCCAGCTGAATCTGATAGGGAGGTCAGGAGGGTGTTGAAGTGTCCCATTGAGACAACTAGAGGGCTAGGGATAGTAGTTCGTTTGATTGGTGCCCTTGGAGTTGGGATTTAGATGTCCCCCACCAGTTCTCATCCCACTGTGTCTTCTTCTTGTGTTCCTGTTGGTGGTGTATAGAGGCCGTCACCCAGAGACCACACATTGTTTTGGTGCCCCCACTGAGGATCAGAAGGCTCTTTGTGTGCCTTTTTTACCAGGTAGGAACCACTTGGGAATCATTTCAAGCCTTTTGAGGTGATCATGGACTGTCCAAGGTTTAGAGGAGTTGAAGAAGAGGATCCAGCTAGGTTTCTGAAGGCAGGTGCAACTATTTTGTCTTTTGAAGAATAGGGATTGTGAAGAGGGACAGGCACAATTGGTTTGTCTTGTGAAGAATAGGGATTGTGAAGAGGGATGGTTGAGAGCTTTTCCTTTATTTCTTGAAGATCATGCATGCATATGGTATGAGGATTTGCAAGATGACGTGAGAGACTGGTGGACATTGTTGGAAGCTGAATTTCTCTAGAGGTTTGCAAGGAAGTTGACTCCAAATGAAGCTTGGAGGAAGGTATTGCTAGCCGATATGGGAGACAATGCATCTTACAGTAGTGAGGAGTCAACTCAGGAAAGCATAAACAAGATTGAGTATGCTCTGCAAAGTGAAGAGTGTTGAAATATACAAGTGAATAGGGTGTGTGTGGGAACAAGCTCTTGGATAGAGGCTGTAAAAGAGGAGATGTAATTGTGAAAGAACCTGTGAAAAGGTGAGAAGAATCTACTGGGAGAGAATAAAGGGTAGCATGAGGGAATTTAGGAGTGTGGAGATATTCTGGGAGATATTCAGGGAAAAGAGAAGAGGTGGAGAGAATCAGGCAAAAAGGTGGAGATATTCAGGGAGTGAATCATGGAGAAATCAATGGGATTTGATGCTTGATGTAAACACTATAAATTGAGGCATAGCCCTAATGAGAATTTGCTGGTTTTTGAGTATCCATGCCTACATTAATCTATCTGCTAATTATTCACTAATTACGTCTTAATCATTTCTTAATCACTTTGTTAATCATGTTGATTCTAGTGTATGATCCACCCTAGCTCATCATTATGCTCAAATTTCAACATGGTATCAGAGCCATGCCTAGAATCAACCAGATTTATGAGCCCATTAGTCAATTAATTAGGATTAGTAAAATAATTAGCAAAAAATCAATTTTTTAGTAAGCTTTCACTCTTCCCCTTCACCCCCAGCCAGTGGAGGGTCTCTAGCACTTAGCACACTTCAAATTAGGTCACAAGCTTCAAGCTCAAGCTAGCTAACATCTCCATCTTCAAGCTCAGCAAGACGGCGAAGCAAACGGCGCAAAAACGAAGCAGAAATCAGTGATTTCGTCGGCGCGTTTTTTCTGAAGAAGAATGAAGATTTCTCTTTGCTCAGTTCAAATGTCTTCAATTCCTCTTAGCACAAAGGGTTTTCAAGCATGCTCTACAAGCTGGTGAAGACAGAAATCAATTTCATCAAGTCTACAGAGAGATCCAAGCTCTTCATCAAATCTGCAGGTGACTTTGGTAAAACAGAGATTAAGCTTTCATTATTTGGTCAAATCTTGTGTTTCTTGGCTTAATCCTCTACTAGACTCATTGCTATTGATGCCTTTGAAAGCATTTGAGCTCATTTGAAGTGGAAGGCACCAGATCTGAGCTCCCCGCATACTCTGTTTTCTGCACACAAACCAGAGCATTAATTTGCTAATCAGTGATTAATCAGTGCTAATCACTGTACTTTGGTGCAATTGAGGGTTCAAATTAACCGTTAGGTATCTGATACAGATCCTTATAACTTCAGATTTCAAATCAGAGTTGGTTTGATACTCCAACCATCCCGTACAAATTGGTTACCCTTAATTTAATGTAATTTCTGGTAAAATTGTGCTGATAAAATTGTGAAAATCATCATTTTGCATTCAACCCTTGGTTAATGCCTGTAAATCTCACTCAAATACAAGATTATTCACAGCCAGAGTTGCATTTGGAATGTGCATGAGAATGAATGCTATACGCATTATGTATTGGGCACATTTTATCAGTGTAAAAATGGGAACAGACACTGCCCTTGTCCAGATTAAGGCAAGAGGTAAGACCTCCCGCATAAATTTGGGTTTGCATTACATAATGATACAAAATAAACATAAAAAGCCCAAAGGAACTGTCAGCAAAACATTGAAACATGTTGCTCACATGGAGCAAAATGACCTGACGGACGAGCTCATGGCCCCAGCCATGAAAGAAGAAGAATATCTCTTTCCAAGAAGAGGATCCACACCGAGAAGAAGACCAAAAGGAAGACATGGACACGAGAAGAGAAGCTGCCACAAGAAGAGAAGCTGCCCCGAGAAGACTGGAAGAAGAGACGGACGCGTGGAGAGATGCTGCCACGAGAAGAAGACTGAAGAAAAGAGAAGATGTGAGGCTCCAAAGAGCGAGGAGCCATGTGAAAATCTCTGAGAGAGAGAGAGAGAGAGAGAACCCACAACCCAATGTAACCTGCCCCAATAAAGTAAAACCACCTCTGAGCCACCGATGATGTAGGCCACGTGGTAGATGTATGTGTGAGCACTTTAGTCAAGGTCGCGGGCACTTATAGTAGCCTTGGACACATAGAGAGAGAGAGTGTCAAGGACTATGGAGTTTAGGGACTTGAGGCACTGGTCGCGGACTGTCAAGTAAGAGAGAAACTTGATACAGGGTCCAGGTGTGCTGAGATAACTTGAGGGGAGGAGTAGACACTGGTCGCGGACTACCAAGTAAAGGGTGGCAAACTTGGTATAGGGTCTAGGTGTACTAGGAGTATTCACTTGAGGGGAGGTGTTGAAATATACAAGTGAATAGGGTGTGTGTGGGAACAAGCTCTTGGATAGAGGCTGTAAAAGAGGAGATGTAATTGTGAAAGAACCTGTGAAAAGGTGAGAAGAATCTACTGGGAGAGAATAAAGGGTAGCATGAGGGAATTTAGGAGTGTGGAGATATTCTGGGAGATATTCAGGGAAAAGAGAAGAGGTGGAGAGAATCAGGCAAAAAGGTGGAGATATTCAGGGAGTGAATCATGGAGAAATCAATGGGATTTGATGCTTGATGTAAACACTATAAATTGAGGCATAGCCCTAATGAGAATTTGCTGGTTTTTGAGTATCCATGCCTACATTAATCTATCTGCTAATTATTCACTAATTACGTCTTAATCATTTCTTAATCACTTTGTTAATCATGTTGATTCTAGTGTATGATCCACCCTAGCTCATCATTATGCTCAAATTTCAACAAAGAGAGTCTTGAAGAGATGCCTCAAGAGTTGAAGCAAGCTGGAGATACCTAAAAGCGGCAGTAAGGAGAAGCACCTAGAGCTGTTGAGAGTGATAAGAGTAATGTAAAGGTGGACATGGCTGACATATACGGTTTAGATTTTCTTTCTTTGAGTGATGCTAATGATTTGCCTTCATTGGGAATTTTGAGAGATGATTTCTTTGAGACAGAGAGGATGGAAGGTGAGTTTGCTGAGCCTGAGGACGTGAGTGGTATGGTGGTTGACCCATGTGGGCCATATTTTATATGTGATGACAATGTTGGGGATGTTGTGGGAGTGTTGCATGATGGGTTGTCAAGAGTGGTTGCAACAGAAGGCATAAAGGCTTTCTTTTTGTTTAATAATGAGAATGCTTATAGTAATGTTGGTGGTGTGAGTACCTATGAGGGTTTGGAGGTACAGAGAGCGCAGGAGATAGGCCTTGATGAAGAGGAAGTTTTGGGTGGTTTTTTCACAGAGGTGTGCCTCAGATTGGAAAGATGATGCCATTTGACCCTAGGGTTGGGCTGCAAACAAAGATTTTTTATCTGTGGTTGATAGTTGTGTTTATAATGGCTTTTTGGCGTATGGTCTTGGAAAGGTTGAGACAAGGATCGGTAGTAGGCAGGAGAGTTGCAGCAAAAAAGATATGAAAACATAAATGTTTTTATGTAGGGGGTGTTCTAAATGTGAGGGGGGTATCTCGAGCCTGGCCAAATCACAATCTGTAGATAGATGATATGTACATAAGGTGATTTGTGGTAAATCCAGGATGGCACAAGATGGCGCATGGCCAAGAGGATGAATGCAAATGCATGAAATCAAAAATAGAAAGTGATCCAATTGAGCGAGCTACGCATGTTCCAGAAGGGAGTTAAGGAAACGATGGGGTTTGAAAGAAGAGAATCGAGTTTGTTTGGAGGACTCTCAAAGAGTACTGACTAGGAGAGATCACCAGAGAGCAAAGCAAGAGAGATTCTACAGTAGAGTGGTCTCTTGCATGATTTTTTTTCTTTGATTGAGGTGTGCAGGCTAGAGTACCTGTAATTTTTTCTCAAGTTTGTAGTGAGAAGACCAGCACAGTAGTGTGCAAAAACTATTTGGGTTAGAGCAAAGGGAGGGTTGGAGATCAGAGTTAGCTAGGATGTGAGTTCCCTTGGACTTCTCTACAGCACCTCTATTAGAGACGTGATTCAAATCAATTCTACCTTAACTACTGTTGTTTTCTCTCAGTTGAGTGCTAAGTCTTGTGAAGCTTGAACTCATGGGTCTATTAATGGAGGGCCCCTTAAGTTTTCTTGAGTTTTTCTCCTATTTTCTATAAGCCTTAGGCCTCAGGGATGTTGAGGCACTGTGTTTTTGTTGATCTGAAAGCAGACAGTGAGCTTGGATTTTATTCTTTGTTTTGGTGTTTTTGTTGTGATGAGAGTGTTATTTGGGTTGAGTTCTTGAGGATAGAGATCTATGTATGCTAGTCTGATGACTGGATAGTTTCTTCTAAGTCAGAATAGGGTGAGGAGGTAGAGTCTTAATTCCATGTTAGCTTGACTTCAGTATAATCAGTTGAAGGTGTAGGGACCTAGTTTTGATTTGTTTGAGCTTGAGAGAAGTATTTGTGAGTCTCAGCTAACAGTTAGAGTAGCCAACTGATAGTAATCAGATGAGATAGTGGTTTAAGTGTTGATCCAGATTCGTTAGTGTCAACAGTGTTCCTTGTGATGGATCTTGATTTGGTTTGAGTGTTCAGAGGATATAGAAGTATCAGCTGACACAAAAGAGGAAATTAGAGTCAGTTGGGTTAGATAAGTGGGCTTTAAGAGGAAAGATAGTTCGGAGGTAGCTGTGGATCAGCTGCAGTCAATCAGTTGAGACCTCAAAGTATGACATCTTTTGGAGATAAGAGGTGCCCAAGGGTCAGAGAGTGCCTATACAGACATAGAGGAAAAGGTTTCTGTCTCAGTAAAGGCTTCTGAGTTGGTTTACTCTATTTTTGTCAACCCGGGTCCTTCTTGGATAGAGCAGGCAAAAGAGTATCAGTTATTGTTAGCTGAGGGTTAGCAAGGGTACAAGAAAGTCCTTGGGATTGGGATATAAGGTTAGCTAACACCTGGAGGACTTTTTGAAGGTCTGGAGGATAGTTTTATGCCTGGGACTAAGTGGAGGATTGCAGAATCAATTTTCAGAATGTTTTGAGTTAGTTGGGAGTGAATTTGATCAGCTGGGGGTGTCAACTGAGGTCAGGAGAGGCTAATAGGTGGAGGATCAGAGCTTTTGGAGGTGATATCTTACTTGGGAGGAGAGTCTGTGGAGCTAGTTTAATCTGATAGGGAGGTCGGGAGGGTGTTGAAGTGTCCCATTGAGAGATAGATGGAGGGATGGGGACAGTAGTTGGTTTGATTAGTGCCCTTGGAGCTAGGATTTGGATGTCCACCAGTTCTAATCCCACTGTGTCTTCTTCTTGTGTTCGTGTTGGTAGTGTATAGAGGCCATCACCCAACCAAAGACCACACAATGTGCTATAAAATGGAGTTGTTATATGAGCGATGGCATTCTGAGTGTGATATTGTTTCTGACAACATTGCACTATGTCCTGGATTCGGCATGTGTTTATTATTTATAAGGTAGCATCGTACTGAAAGTGAAAGCTACAGACTAATGTAAAGCTAGCAAGTGCACTATTACTGGATACTACAAAAAAATACGGTGTTAAAGCACAGTAGTGTGCTTGCTACTACAAGTGCAAAAAGAATATGATTAGGCAAGTAAGTATAATACCCCTACTTCTAGATTACATTCATGGGCTACTATAACAGGCAACCAGCAACATACCTAACTTCTTCACATCATAGATGTGTTAATGAGAATCACTTCCACGGTAAATGCCATCGCAAGAGGCATTCTAGAGAGAATTCCCGCTTCAAGAGCGTGTGGTAGCAAGTTAGGATGAAGTCCTAAGTGATGTACTTCATGGATATATGTCTAGTCTCTTTCTATTACCTAGCCTCTAGGCTCTAGCCTCGGCCCTCTTTTTGTACTCACTTTTTTGTACTCATGCTTAGCACACATCGCACCTCTTCCTAATTCATCATTCATCTATGCTTATGTACTTTTGTTTGTCACTTCAAACTTGTTTTTAATGAAATTTTGGTGTGAAACTCCTCCTCTAGAGTCATTAATGGTTTATCTTTAACCTTTGTAGTGGGTGCTTTTACAAGATGTAAAAGGGACTAGATAAGCTAGTCAAAAATAGGAGTTTAGGTGGCAAGGGAGTCACATGGCATGGGTCAAGTGAGCACCCTAGTTGAGGAGATCTTGGAGGTGGACTTAGATTCTTTCAAGGGGGGCACAGTACATCATGGAATATGTCATTCAAGTAGGCACCTTCTTCTCCTCATCCCTATATATTGGGAGGTTACATTTAGCTCCATATACAACCATTGTATAACCCTTGTATTAGCACTTGAGTAAAAGGGCTATGTGCCTAGTTCTATGTGGACTACATCTTGTGTCCTCTTGAGTTATTTTGTTGCTTAACATGCTTATGAAGTACTTGTATATTTTGGGTCTATTTCCAATATGGTATCAGAGCCATGTTTCATGGAAACTCTCTCTATGTGAGGTTTTGTTCTGCCTCTTGATCAAGTACTTTGTGGAGCATATCTAGCTTTTGGTTGAGCTCTTAATGATGAATTTTTGGGTAGGAACTAACTTTGTGTTAAGTTGCTAATTCATGTTTTCAGTGGGATTTATCCTTATGAATGATTAACTCTTCATTAAGATTCATGTCTCTCTAATTATGCTTTTCTAATCCTATGAGGGTTATATAATTAGAAACATTATTGGTAATTTTCTACTAAGTATTCTCTAAACCTTGTTGAGAGAAAGAGGGAGTAGTGCTAGTATTACATTAGCTAATCTCTTTTGTGAGAGTCAACATCATGTTGGATGAGGCTTGCATGTGAGGCATTTGCATCATGTTGGATGCGGCCTCTATATGTGAGGCATTTGAGATTCTCTAATTGTTAGAGAGAGAGAGAGAGAGAGAGAATGAAAAATTAATTAAAAACATTATTGCCACTACTCTGAGTGAGAGGCTTTTCAGTAAGAGAGAGATCTGCTCTTAGAGAGAGAAAGGTAGCTTCTTTTACTGACAGAGAGGGAGAGTGAGAAGATGGTGGGTTTTCTCTGAAGGGGGAGACCTTCAAGTACTCTACTCTGGTTCCTTCTTCGACTGGTCATATAAAGGCAGTCAAAGGCAGCTGTGTTGCATGAAACTGACTGAGAGTTGCAGCCAAAAGGCAGCAAAAGGGGACTGAGAGTTGCAGCCGCGAGAGGCAGTAGCAAGGCAGCTGAAATCAATCGGGTGGTGGGTCGAGCGATAGCAACAAAATGACTGTCAAAACCAGTCGACAAAGGCTACTTCATTAAGGTTGATGTGCCAAGTCCTTAAGGTGGTGAGCATGGGCTGAGTGCTGACAAGGAGGCACAAGTCTTGAAGCTGGGGACATCATTCTCCAAAAATGGTGAGCATGAAATTAGCCAACATGCTGATGAGTTGTGATTTGGAATCATTTTCCAAAAGGAAAGTCCAAAAGTCGAAAGAATATTTGAAAATCCATGAGAAGGTCTTCCAAATAAAAATGTCTTGGTTTCAAAAAAGTTTTTAGTGGGAATCAGCAAGTGTATTTATGCAAAGGTCATACTTGGGAAAGTTTAATATTCACTCAACATTGTAGAAGGATAAAATCACTTGAAAAAGATTTATTATTGGGTATGATGAAATGAACACAATAGAGATTTCTTCAAATACCAAGGAATCAAGAATACAAGGGGTTGTGGTGGGAAGTATCCTCAGACTCGTCTATTGAGTTTCAAAATACTCAAGCATGAATCAAGAGGGAGTATTTTGAAGCTCTAGCTCTAGGCACATAGGAGGTCACATCCAGAAGAAGGACGAAGACTCCTAGAGTAAAACAAACTGCCAGAAAAATGACCAGGCATTGTGATAAACTTTGGGTAAGACAACCTAAGAATCAAAATTCAAAAAGGGAGCAATCAACTAAGGAGGGAGAATCAAACAAGAAAAAAGCAGAAGTTAAGCCATGGTATTACGAGGCTGCCTTAGCTCAAGGCCTTGGAGTTCTAATTTGGAGCTTTATGGGTGTGGGGATGGACTCTGAATATCTCTACCTCACATGTTGAAACATTTGTTCTAACATTCGACTTGTATTAATCTTTCAGCTATTTCTATATAGCCAAAGTTGTTTGATCTATTTTGCTTAATCTTGCTCTTCAAAACCTTAGAGATGGGGAAGGACTTCTTTGAGAAGAGTGATAGATTTGATGGTACAAAATATCACACATGGTCCAGAAAAATGCAAATGGCCATGGTAGAGAAGGGCTATTCGACCATAACAAAGGGTGATTACAAGAAACCAACCAGGGATGCAGAGGCACAAAGAGTATGGGAAGCACTTGGAATTAAGGCTCTAGAATTCCTTATCAAAGGGCTAGATGACACACAAATACCACACGGGTAGCAAGTGCTACTTCAACCAATGAGGCATGGACTAGGCTTAAAGGTATCTTCAGTCAAACCAATGCCGCTTAAAGACTGTGGTTAAGAAGGAGGCTATATAGACTGTGGTTAAGAAGGAGGCTATATAGCCTTGACATGAAAGATAAGGATAATGTTGCAACCCGTTTAAGTAGTATGAGAAGTCTTATGAATCAACTTTTAGGGGCTGGGGTAATCATTATCGAAGAAGAAGCTGTCTTTGTGTTGCTTTCTTGAATTCACCCAAAGTTTGATAATGTGGTTTGGTGTTATTCCAACCAAATCTAACCCTTGTTAGTGCAGCATCTCATTTGATCATGGAAGAAGCTCGACTCAGTGTTTCAACAAATGGCATTGAGTTCTCAAGTGTGAAAGTGCCCGTTATAGATTTTGCCACCATGACTTCCAAGGAAGAGAAGAAAAAGAAGAAGAAGGGATCCAAACCTTGCTTTTATTGCAAGAAGAAAGGTCGTATGATCAAAGACTATTTTCAAAAGAAGGATGATGATGAAAAGTTGAAGGGGATTAAGTACAAGGACAAGGAAGTGACCATTGTTGACTTAGACTATGCTTTCTAGCAAAGGGTTGAGTAAACATTGTAAATATTTTTAGCCAGTGGGAATTTTTATGTTTTTGTGTTTTTTCAAAGAACTTGAACTTGGTGAGATCTTACCCTGCATGGTGAAGCTAAACCAAGAGGGAGTATTGGAATTAATGGTTTAGCTTTAGGTTTATCTTTAACCTTTGTGGTGGGTGCCTTTACAAGGTGTATAAGGGACTAGATAAGCTAGTCAAAAAGGTGGCAAGGGAGTCACATGGCATGGGGGTCAAGTGGGCACCCTATTTGAGGAGATCTTGGAGGTGGCCTTAGATCTTCTCAAGGGGCACAATTCATCATGGATGATGTCATTCAAGTAGGCACCTTCTTCTCCTCATCCCTATATATATTGGGAGGTCACAATTAGCTCCATATACAACCATTGTATAACCCTTGTATTAGCACTTGAGTAAAAGGGCTATGTGCCTAGTTCTTTGTGGACTACATCTTGTGTCTTTTGGAGTTATTTTGTTTCTTAACATGCTTATGAAGTACTTGTAGATTTTGGGTCTATTTCCAATACTCCCCTCATGCTTCTCATGTCAACACACTGGAGACCCTCAACTCGGCAAGGTTAGGGAGATTCAGATTGAGTCAAGCATATGCGAAGAGTGTGCATGTGGCGGCTCATGGAGCACAGTCCCAAACTTTGCACTAGGTTTTTTTCATATGGCAAGGGAGGTGATTACACAGATGACCGATTGTATTTATCGCCAACAGCAGGTGGGAGTTGTGTCCCAACGAGAGATGTGGCTGGCAAAGGATCAAGAGCAATAGATTGCCAAAGATTTATACACTACAAACCTCAACAACCTCTAGATACAGAACATGATTGATGAGAAGGATCAACAGCTCGAGCAAGCCCTCTCTACTATCACAAAACTCTAGAAAGCTCATGAAGCTGCACAAAGTGCCCACCAAGATCTATCTCTAGCCTAGGCCATTGCCAGAGACTCCCAAAATCAAGCTACTGCTACAGAGGAAGCACTTACAAAGACCTAGATTGATTTCCAGTGATACAGGGAGGTCTCAAAGAACACACTTCATGAGATTGAGGCTGCACTGCAGCACAAGCCAAAGCAACATAGAACCCACTATCCCCATATGCCCCTTCCTCCAGTGAAACCAAAAAAAAGGTGGATGTGCTCATGGATACGACCATGGAGCTGCCCCTACTTGCCCTCCCCCCACAAAATCCCTTCTAGCTCCTCAACCTCCACTATAGGAGTGTGCGACTCAACCTGCTCCATCACAATGTTTTTCTAGACGATTGCATCTCCTACCAAACCTATATTTATATCCTCAAAAAGCTCCCCCTCTCTAGCATCACCGTCATTCCCGGTTTTTTCTTCCAAGGGCTAATCTCTTTCACCCACCCCCAAATCTTCTAGGAGCTCCCTCCCCACCCTCTCCATGCCACTCTAATCAGCTAGTGTCATCTACTCCGATTCGGCCAGCCAGTAGACCCATCGGATCTCATTGACCTCTCAGTCCCTGAAGGCATGTGTCCATACCCCTAATCCTCCCAAAGGATATTTGATACTTTGCAACATCTCCATAGTAGGGGTTAGCACATGGTCGATGCACCATGATGAACTTCCTCCATACTGTGCGACTGGGTTACTTATCCTTTACCAAATTTGGATGGAAGTCGTGGAAGCTAGGGGCACTGCCAGTTTGATGAATCGCACATGGCCTTCCCCATAGACTTCACACCCGAGGAAGCTACTGAGGCGGAAGAATGTTTTAGATCACATGGCCCAACAGATCTGAAAACAAAGCTCACAACCACCACGATGGGCACGATGGAGGCGACAACAACCATGGAGCCTAACCACCTCCACCCCCACCACCCTCATCTCCTCCACATCAACCTCCATCCCCACCACCCTCATCTCCTCCATGTCAACCTCCACCCCCCGTCCCTCTCACCCAAGCACCAGCACCAGCACCAAACCACCACTACCCCACCCCCATCTGGTACCTTAGCACTACCCCTATTCCCTCCCCGATCATCTTCCCCCATTAATTTTCCTACCCACCTCCCCCATGAACCCCACCCTCACCTCCCTCTTTATCCTTGAATTTGGGAATGCACAGTGCATTCTGAGATATCCCTTCCATCTTAGCAAATCCCCCACCGCTCCTTGATGCCAACCTCGCCAAAACAGAAGCGTCTTCATCGACTACACCTCCACCCTCGTCACCGACTCACCATCCCTCCCCCCCAACCCTGGAAGAAGGCAAAATTCTGTCGCCGCCACAACTTGAGAACAAGGAGGTTAACCCTTTACTTAATCTGCTTAATTGGCGGGACCCCCTTGACCAAACAAATTCCGAGTAGGCGATACAAGTCCGGCTTGGTCGACAGCTCCAAGACACAACGATCACAAATTGCATGGACATTTGAGGCCAAGCATCGCACTTGGCAGTGGTGGGAGCAACCACCCAAAGAGCATGGAGGCTAAATTTGGCCACCCGTTGGTGCTCACCCCATAACCTTCAATCTCATGGGAGAGTAGCCGCCGGCCTAGAGGTGCCCTTTTCTGCTAAAGCCCTTCATCTAGGAGACATATTGCAAGGCACGGAAACCCCTCCACAACAACTCCAAGTACCTACCAATTAGAAGATGGTGGGCGTGGAACCGCTTCCACGAGGAGCAAGAAAAGAACCCAAAGCTGTAGTTTAATTTTCCTTGGTTTGCTCCTCCAACGACCCAGTAACCCTGCACAGAAGAGACAATGATCAAGTGCTTCCACGAGTTCATATGAAGATATGATCAGGTTCTAGACCCAGCAGTGATAGCGACAATCAGATTCTTCAACTTGATAATCACACTATTGGAGGCCTTCTTTGACAAGGACCATTACCACGAAGGCACATAGGGATTGGTGTGAGGTGAAAACAAGGAAGAAAACACAAGGCCTCTATAGCCTTCCACCTCGCAACTTTGGAATACAACAACAATATGGGGGCACCAGAGACGATATCACACACGTCTCACTACACTCAACTCACTCTCAACCTATGGGAATGGCCAGGTCATTGAGGCCGGAGCTCAGTGGCTCAACGTATCCTCTTCTGCAGCCGAAACCATAAACAATGGGGCACCACAATCCCCAACACAACACACTCTTTCTTCACACTTCACCCTTCCCAAACCACCCACAAAATCACTCCTTCCATTAAACACATAGACAAGAGCCCACACAGGTTGCCATCCAAAATTGAACTCACACACATACCCACTCTTTTGATTCACCAATCCACTCTCTTCACTGCACTCTTCAACAGACTTTCCTGAGTACACATCAATGCACACACCCGACTCACTGATGCCCAGCTTGTCCAGTCATGGCACACACCAGAGGCCCCTCCGCCCAGTCAGCTGCCTCCGCCTTGACTCCTCCTTCGCTGCTCTCTTCACTGACAGTCGACCCGCCAGCTCCCTCTCTTTGTCCGCTGCTGCAGTTGGTGCCACCTCATCTACCCTTTGCTCTTCCTGCTGGTCCCCCAGGCGATTTCCTTTGCCTAGTCGACGCCAACAGCTTAGCTCCTTGAGGTCTTCGACAGAGAGTTGAGAGTCAGGAGGAGACCCAAACAGATTGTACACAGAGCACCCCGACTCCATCACTGAGAGTGTGAAGCTAGAGGTTAAGAAAGTGGCTTTTTATACTTTTATGCTTCTAAAATTATGATAATCTTATAATTAAAATCCAATTAGCACTAGAATCAAGACTATCAGCAGCACAGATTAACAGATCCTAGCAGAATACTTTTGTACAGGAAATAAAGTGGTTTGAAGCTACTTTTCCATAAACCATATAGTCTCCTTCACTTGTTTGCAGCTTGACTTGGGCCTAGTGGACCCAGTTGTAGAATGACGAATCAAGAACTTGTATAACTGAAATTGCATAAACTCATCCACCTAACCACCCCTGAGTGCAAGAGATGTACACATGAATTATAATAAAGTACATCATACCTTTACCTTGATATCCTGTACCATATCAAGAGGAGGTATAACTCCAATCTAGTAGCATGCAGCTATAGTGTGAAATGGTAGGTGATTAGATATGATCCTCTATACAAGAGAACATCATATCATAACCTAGCCTCAAGATAACATAACACGGAGGTATATGGATTAGGCCCGGCATTTCTACAGCCTATGTTTCGGCTTGGTAGCCTTGTGTTGGGTGAACGAGTTCCTAGAGGAGCTAACCCAGGGAAGCCGAACTAAGGATGAATATCACCAGGCATTCGCTCTCCTCCTCAAATACTTGCCACCGCTGGATGAAGAATAGCTGATGGCCAGGTTCATTTGGGGAATGAACGAACCCTTGGATACCTTGGTGAAAAATTCTAAGCCAGTTTCTATGGGCTGAAGTAGTGCGTGAGTGTGCATAATTTTTTTTCATAATAAGCTGAAAATAATGCTTAATCAAATAAACACACAAACAAGCTAATATACATAATAAACACCATGACCAAGAGCCCATTTGGCTCTGATACCATGTTAAAATTCTAGAAATGGGATTGATCATGGTGAAGGACATAGATTAAGCAACATAATTAAGGTGGATTAAACCACACTAAGAACTCCATGACTACAGAGAGAGGGAGATTGCACACTCAACACTATTCCCTTGTATTGCATATCACAATGAACCATACAATGATATAGGCTCTCTAGCCTTATCCCACTTTACACATCATCATCCATGTGGCAACTCCTTTTTCACTTCTTTTGGTCAACACTCACACACCATGCAATATTACATGTGGCATTCTTATCTTGCCACAATATTTTGCACCTCTAGGGTGCTTTCCCACATACACACAACACACCGCGATTACATCTCTCAACACACTTGATGTGTTTACGAAAAATATTTGAAAGGTGTAGATTATATCGCATCTCATTGAATCCTTTCAAATGCCAATTCTGGGTTAAACACGGAGTTATCTTAGGGCATATAGTGTCCAAAAATGGGATTTCCACTGACGAGAGTAAAATCAAGGTCATTCTGGAATTGCCCCCACCCACCAACTATAAGGGAGTCCAACGCTTTATGGGCCATGTTATCGAAGGTTTATTCTATTCTTCGCGGAGATAGCTCGACCATTGTATAAGCTTCTCATCGAGTTTATTTGGACCGAAGAATGTGACCGTGCCTATGAGCTATTAAAGAATGCCTTAGTGAGTGCTCCAATCTTGCGAATGCCTAACTGGGATTTAATCTTCCATGTGCATATTGATGCATCAAACTTTGCTATTATGTGTGTGTTAACTCAACCTGGAGAACACAAGCTAGACTACCCCATTAGCTTTGCCAGTCGCCAGTTGAACGATGCTGAGATGAACTACACCACTACGGAGCGAGAAGGGTTGGCAATGATATATGCAGTAAGGAAATTTCGTTATTACCTTCTTGCCACCAAGTTTGTTTTCTATGTGGATCATCAAGCATTGTTGTATCTGGTAAACAAACCATGCTCCACAGGAAGAATCACACGATGGCTATTGATTCTTCTTGAGTTTGATTTCACTGTTGTTGTGAGACCTGGCAAAAAACATGTTATGGTTGATCATTTGTCTCGCATACCTAATGGTGAGGCTCCTACGGGGGTTGATGATGACTTACTTGACACTTCCCTATTCATGGTGGAGACAATGCCTGAATGGAGTGAGAAGACTGTTAACTTTTTGGTTAATGGCTTTCCACCCAAGGAGCTTCGTAAAGATCTAGCTCGAAAGCTGATCAAAGAATGCGAACCCTATTGCCTGATAGCCGGGACTCTTTATAAAAGAGGAAAAGATGACATTCTTAGGCGTTGTGCCCGAGAGGATGAGTATCTATACATTTTGCAAGAGGCACATATGGGTGTAGCTGGTGGTCACTTCTCAGGAGACTCAACTGCGCGAAAGATCTTACAATCGGGGTATTGGTGGCCCACTATGTTCCAAGATGCATCACTCTTTGTTAAGGGTTGCGATGAATGCCAATGATACAAGAAACCCCAGAGGAAAGATCAGATGCCCCTACATCCAATCAAAGTAAACCAACCATTTGAAAAGTAGGGTTTAGACTTTGTAGGTCCAATTAGCCCAGCGGCCCGAAACACACAATCTCGCTATATTATTGTGGCCACTGACTATATGACCAAATGGGCTGAAGCAAAGGCGACACGTAAGGCAGATGCAAGGACAACAGCCAAGTTCCTCTTTGAAAATATAATCACACGCTTCGGTTGTCCTTTTGAACTTGTGAGCGACAATGGTACGCATTTTATAAATGAAGTGATTAAGGAGCTCACAACAAATTTCATGATATCCCATCATAAATCTACTCCTTTTACTATCCGCAAGCGAATGGCCAAGCCGAGAGTACCAACAAGACCTTAATTTCTGTTTTGACAAAGACAGTTGAAGCTCATCGCATTTTATAAATGAAGTGATTAAGGAGCTCAGAACAAATTTCATGATATCCCATCATAAATCTACTCCTTTTACTATCCGCAAGCGAATGGCCAAGCCGAGAGTACCAACAAGACCTTAATCGCTGTTTTGACAAAGACAGTTGAAGCTCATCGCATGGATTGGGATCTAAAGCTTACAACAGCTTTATGGGCCTATCGTACTGCGTACAAAGTGGTTATTAATTGCACACCATTCAAAATGGTATATGGCCAAGAAGCGGTCATGCCGTGGGAATTTGTCATTCCTAGTCTTCATGTTGCTACTCAAGAGGGTTGGGATGGTAATCCATTAGTAGAGCGTCTATATATCCTTGAGCAGCTAAACGAAGAAAGACAATTGGCTGTGTACAATGCCCTTGTGGAGAAGGATAGAAGGAAAAAATGGTTTGATGGCCACCTAAAGGACAAGGACATCAAGGTTGGGGATAAAGTCCTGATGTATGGAGTGCGAAACGAAAAGAAGAAGCTCAAATATGCTGGTAAGGGACCGTATAGAGTATGTGAAATTACCCCGCAAGGTACCATCAGAGTGGAGACTCTCGACGGAGTTGAAACCATTGGATTCCTTAATGGGAGTAAATTCAAAAGATACTATGACCCCCTAATCCAAGAGGATTTATATGCAATCCATCAAAAGAAGGCAGCTAAAGAATAAGCTGAGCTTAAGAAAATACAAGCGAGAGTTGAAGCCAAAGAACTTCAACAGCGTGCTAGGCGCCAACGAGAAGCCAACTTGGGAATTACGCAAGTATTTTTCGAGGAGGCAGAGGAGGATTCATTGGAATCTGACCCACCTCTAAGATACCCAATTGAGTTACAGAGTCCTTACGGGGAGGTGCTGTATAATGCAATATTGGATACAGGAGCTCAACACAATTTGCTATCATATGGCGTGTGGTGTCAACTTGGAAAACCACCTTTATCCAAGAGTGCTATCCAAGTTCAAGGTATCAACAAGAAGAAAACCCCTGTCTCAGGAATTCTGCACACTCCGGTTGCCTATGATAAGGGGACCGTAATTCAAAGCTTTTTGGTTATGCCTGCTGGTACCATGGAAGGCACTGTAAACTTAGGGTGCAAATGGATGTTGTGGCCAAGTGCAATATCGATTGGGCAACCAGACGAGTCACAACGCAAGAACCAACACTAGGTTTGACTACTCAAAATCCCACACCTAAGTCATCCACTCAAATGTTAGATAAGGAAAAATCACAAAGTCCAATGGCAAAACCATCTTTGATTGTTTGCCACCCCTCTAACGCTTCAACGCCAAGAGTGGAAACATGCAGGGTGGTCTCTAAAGCTCCGCTTACTATGCCAAAGAGTACATACAAATGGGTCCCAAAAGCTTCGTTAACAGCTACTTCCCCTGCTCAATCTCGTTCAGACAAGAAGCCTCATAGGAAGAAAACAGCTACCCACTCGAAAAACGGCAATGTGACATCACGATGGATCCCTAAAAAATTATTAGTAGCCCAAGGGTATTACGAAGGGAATGACCAGATTTGGGTCCCTAAGCATAAGCTGAATCCCTCTACATCACCTGTAAAACCTTGCAAACCAAATGTTGCCACCCCAACGACAATTCAGGACCGTGGTAAAGGAAAGGTAACATAGTGCTCTGCACCACTTCTTCCAGAGCTAGTTTGGATTCCCAAACGATATCGATCAATACCACCTAGCTCAGGAAGGGGGGAGCCACATGAAGCTTCTAGCTCCTCATGCCAGGCACACATTGATATAGAAGTTTCTACATGCTCTACACCTACTCTTGTCAACACCCAAGAAAAGACCGATGAGTCTACGTCTCCCCTTGTAATAGTATCGTCGAAAACCATTTCCTCCATTCGTCAATGGGAGCATACACTAACATCTCTGCAATTGGATGTGGCCACAAGGGTCATAAAAAGATATTTGCCCACATCACAATCTATGACCCGCTGGACAAATTGGTTCCAAGAGACTGCAACATCATTGCAAATTGGTTCCAAGAGACTGCAACATCATTGCAAAAAATATAATCTACCCAAGGAAAGGGGGAGCATGTACTCACGCTCGACATTCTAATGCTTCCTCCCTAACCTTCTCCCCTGACCATGTAATTGCCAAATTCAAGGAGATGTAATATATAGCTTTATACATAAAAAAAGAAAAGAAAAGAAAAATAAAAAACAGTAAAAAGAGCAAGAGCACAAAAAGAGAAATATCCGTATACAATCAGGAACTAGATTGACCTGTCATAAACCTACTGATGCTATATCTGTGTTTGCAGATATGGCAGATGCACGATCATCACACACTTTATCCACTCCCACCTTTGGTGAGAGGTATCATCTGTACCTTTCTCAGATATTTCACATGTGCTATCCTGTAATTGAAACTGAATGGGATCATATAGATGTACTAGCCAGAGAGGAAAATGTTGAGGAATTAGAATGGCTAATTCGCCTATTGACCATGACTGACCCCTACTCCGTAGAGGACATATCCTTGATAGCCCAACACTTTCCTTTTCCACAAGAGGACTATCCTCGCATGGTTACATTCTTGATGAGTATGTGGATGGAAAAACGAAAAAGATATAGCTGACGAGGATGAATGGACGGATGAAACTCATGGCACTACTGAGGCTCACTTTATTTATTTGGATGATGCGGATAGAGGCTTAGCCTTAGGGCTAGAGCCAGAACTCTACAACATCCTCTTACTGTATCCTCAGTAGTAGTGTGGTGACTGGAAGATAGGTTAGTGTTTTCAAGTTTTTTCTAGTTTAGATTCCTTAAGCGAGTCTTAAATTTTTCACACTGATGTGCCTCTCAAGGTATAGTGCTTGTTAGTTGATTGTACAGGTTGAAAAGTTTGAGGTGGGTTCGCTTCCAAGTCCTGAAAGACTGCCGCAATGTTCATCAAAATATATCTACATCAAATTGGGAGCATTTCTCATCAAATCAAGGAGATCTCCAAAAAACAGGTGTAATTCTTCCATGCCCACTCTCTTTCGTTTTTACTGTTCAATTAATTGCATGAACTATAATGCATGACCACATGGAAATTGTCAATGTACTACTTAGTTTTTGAAGTTGCTTGACGTGCTAGTGTAAATCATTAATGAGCTTAACCTTATTGGATATATTCCTGAGCAGCATGACGTCTTTAGTTAACCTTGGAATACGATTGTCTTAGGTCTAGGGTCAAACCATCTTAATGTTTGACACCTGGCCATATGTGTGTTGACCTCTAGGACATAGCTTTTACCCCTTTGTCGAAAGGATGCAAGACAAATTATAGTTCAGGAGCGAAGATCAAAAGAAATAAATTAAAAAAAAAAGCCTACAATAAATGGCAATACAAGTCTATTATGTGCTCTAATGTTGGCCTATCGCCTTATTGATACTTGGTAGGCGAGGAGTATTCTACTCCAGACCGATGCCTTGGTTGGTAGGGGGTAGCCTTGCCTAAGGTGAACTAATAGATTCCTGGATAATGCCTTGTGTTAAACATGGTACCAGGATCGATGTTAGTTTTGCCTTAGGGAGGTCGCCATTGTGTGTAAAAATTGTCAAGTGCATAAAGAAATAAAGGCAAAAGGCTCGTGTAACTCGGATGTTTCTTGTGTCCCTAGTCTCGTGGTATTAACTTGTTCTTAGAGTAGACACATTGTGGTCATCTATTTATTTATTAAGCTTGGTTATTTCCCTTGACTTAAGCCACTTATAAACCTTGATTAACCTTTGACACCTTGCTAACTCTTGATTTACTTTCAATAATTTTAAACTCCTGTTAATTTGCTACACTAGCTCTTTCATGTGACCCCTTAAACTAAGTTCTCATAGCAACATCCATTGTGGTCTAACATGCTTGAATTTAGTACACTTTCTATCTTTTGAATTCCCGCATACTTTCACTCTACTTCCCTGTTTTGCAGATGGTCTACCACAACAAACCCTATTGAGCTTACCATACCATAGCTTCCGAGGACGGAATCTACATCAGGAAGGGGGCATGTTAACCTATGACGGACATTGAGACGTACTATGTTTTACGTCATTAATTTAAATATTATGAGTCATGGGCCGGGCTTGTCGGCACCATATGTTAAGGATAAAGGGATTGGGATGAGAGGCGCACTTTGAATATTAGCAGGGTAAGGGTTAGGATCGGCCGGCCATGTATGGACGCCCATGTGTGAACGGCCAAGTCACGTATAAGAGTCAAATGTAACCCTAAAACCCTCATTCTCATGTGTTGAATACAAGAGTGCTCTCGCCTTATCTCCTTGGTTTCCTTCTCCTGCATGTGTGAGAGAGAGAGAGAGAGAGAGAGTGAGAGAGCGATCGAGCACTGTGTAGTGGCACGGCGACGAGGCGGTAGAGCGGCGACGGCGGCTCCTCCTTCACTGCTGCGACGCGGGAATCCTTCACGGCGGCGGTTAGAGCGGTGAGTGACACACCTTTGCATTTTGTTTGAGCTTGCTTTCCTGGTTGTATGCTTGCACCCATTCGTGGCTCACATACGGTGTTCGGTAAGGCCCCAGCTATGACCTGTGCGGCAAAAGCGCACACTTGTTGCCTATAAATAGAAAACCAAGAGAGGGCTTAAGCCTTTGTTGAGTAGAGAATAAAGGCATATTTGGAGGCCTTCAACAGTCCTAGTTTGCAGAGCATTCGATGAAATTATTGAGGGCTTCTATTGCACTGTATGTGGCGACCCGGCTTAGTAAAAAATATGACCAGAAACGCTGCTGAGCATACTGTAACGTTCTCTATAGAGACGAGTTCTGTTCTGCCTTCTATAGAGAACTAGGTGCTAATTAGAGCACTAATTAGCCTCAAATTAGTGGGTAATTGGCAAAATCTTCAGCACTTCCCTCTAGCGCACTTGAAGGCAATTTGTTTCCACCAAATTAGTGTAATTTTAGTCCCCAATTTCTTGGAGAAATCAACCTCCATCCAGCAGCATTCCTCCCTCCTCCATTTTGGGAGGAAAAGTGTACTTTTAAACTTACCTTGGTAATTAAATTGGTAAATTTTTTAAAGGGTCTAAAGGTTCTTTGTGATTATCCCTTGGCATATTTACATTATATTTCCAAATCACATTGAGGAAAGAGTGCATGTCTTTGTGACAAACTCATTTTGCATCATGCTCTCATTCTATAAAGAGTAAATCACGTCATTCTATAAAGAGTAAATCACGTCATTCTGAGTGAAGAGTGGTAAAGTCATGCGTAGATTTATTCACACTCAAACGAAAGCACAACTCTAGACATCAAAGGCTTCTCATAAAATTAAAAAGGAAAAGAGGCTGCCTCACTACTACCATCTAGCACAATCCCTTAAATTCTTAGAGATTGTGTACATATTTGGGAAAGGTCAATTCAAATTTGGTAGTGTGAGTCTATCACTTTGTGTGAACTTGTTTAGAGTTTCTATTGTTATATTTGTCTATGGAGGGACCATTGTACAAGATCTTGTTACCAATAAAGGATCTCACTTATCACACTATGTGTGAGTTCATATAGTGTTGCATTATGTCTAACTCATCAAGTCATCACTATGGACACTTCTTAGAGAAATCAAAAAAGTTTGATGGCTCCAAATACCACACATGGAGCATCAAGATGCAAATGGGACTAGTAGATTGAGAACTCTAGGCCACAGTCAATGGCACAAAGAGAAAACCTTCCAAGGATCCTAATAGTATCACTAAGTGGATGAGAAATGACATAAAGTCATTATCATTTATCATTTGCAGGTTAGCAGATAACCAAATCCATAAAGTGAGCTCCAAAAGAGCTCTCATGAAGCATGGAATCATCTTAGATCCATATTTGGCCAAGTCATGTAGTAGCAACAAGGATGTTTCTTCAAAAGAAGCTATATAGGCTTGAAATGGACTACAAGGAGACAATAGCTAATCACGAGTTTAATAGATCAGCTTAGTGGATCTCGGGTTACCATTGATGAAGAGGAAGAAGTCTTTATCCTACTTGCTATTATGCTTGATGCCTATGAGCAATGTGTGTCCTCTCTTGCCAACTAAGCTAGCATGACCTTGGCATCAGGTGCCTCATCTTTTATCCTTGAAGAAACTAGGATGAAAGACAAGAAGACTTCCAAGGATTCCACCTCACAGGTTCAAGTGGAATCAGCTCTCATCATGGATGAGAAGCTGAAGAAGAAGAACTTGCTATTACTACAAGAAAAAGGGACATAAAGCCAAGGTTTGTTTCAACAAGAAGAAGCGGGAAGAGGAGAATAAGAAGAAAGAATACAAGTAACCTCGGAGCAGTCATCATGAGACAATGTAAGAGTAGGCATGGTAGATAGTCACTTTATGGTAAGTCTGGTGAGATAAGTATGTGGAGGAGAGGGACACAAAATACAAGAAAAATATCTTGATTATTAAGTTGTTTATGAATACAACTAGGCCTTGCTCAATACAAAATGCCTCCTAGCTTCATCTTTAAATAGGTGAGCTAGTGGACCTTAAGTCCCTTCACACACACACACCCTTCTCTTCCCCTTTTACATAACCTTAGTCTCTTAATGCCCCCCCTCAATACCAACTATGAAATAAATTGGAATAGGTGGTGTTGGACATAGGTTGTCTTTATAACATTAGGCGTACAAGGTTAGCAATATAGGTGGTGTGGTTATCTAGGACTTATAATTATGTTCCTAGAGCCTTAGAGGCTAATACAACGATGCCATCTAAGTCTTTATTTGATGTCGATGAAGATGTACACCTTAATGATGGTGCACCCCACTCTTTGTGCTTGCTTGACCTCTTGTAGTTGACATGCTTTAGACATACATGCCATTGCTTCCACATGCTTTCCACCTTGACCATTCTCACACAATGATCAAAACAAGGCTGCCACCCTTGCTTAAGTGGTTTGCACATAGATGTTCCTTCAACATGCTTGATGCTTCCTTGAATACCATACCTCCTCCATGGGCAATGAGGGCCTTCCTTCTTAGAGTAATGGTTATGAGGTAGACTTATATGGGAAAGGGAAAGTGAGGGTCTTACCACTTGCCTTATGGATTGGTCAAGGGCAGTGTCTACTCCATAATTACAACAAAAGCTTTTGTGCATGTTGGTTACATGATACCCATTAGGGTTTGAAGGTACAAGCTTAATGAAAGTGAGTAAGTGGTTGAGGTAAATGCTCAAACCAATAAGGTACATCATTCTTGGCTCAAGAAGGAGAGGGCATGGCTCATAATGTTGCCTATACCTCTTACAAAGACAATGCCAAGAGATGCTTAAAAACATGACAAACAACAAGGTAGAGCACTTAGTGATGCTATGCTCAACCTTACAACTCATCTTAGAAGATAAAAATGTTGAATATGTAGCGGAATAACATGCCTTGGGCTTGGGAAATGAGAGCATATGGCTTATGACATGCCTATGCTGCCTCTTACAAACAATAGCCTCAAGGGTGATACACAACAACATTAAAGATGAACACTTAGTGTACATGTGCCCAACTTTAAACCACTCAAAAACTGAGTTTGTTGATGAAAAAACCAGAAAACTTAATCCTTTGGCTTATGGGATGAAGACAATGGCTTATGGTTGCACCATTTCTCCTTGAAAGCTTGCCAAGGTAAGCATAGAAGTGGGTCGATGAAGACTTATAATGTGGCACCTATGGTGTGTGCCCGGCCTCCAATATTGATGAAGAAGAGCCTCCTTAGTGTTAAAGACCTCCTCCTTTGATGGTTAAGACCACATTAGTGTTAAGCAACACTTTGTTTGGTGATTAAGATCACCATTAGTGTTTAAGAAATATGATTAGTATTTAAGAGCACATTTCTAGCGTCTAATGACACTTGTATTGGTGATTAGATTCACCATTAGTGTTTAATAACACTTTTAGTGTTTAATAACACTTTGGGGAATAACTCCCTTTTGCTAGATTAGAAGCCTCATTAGTGTTAATCAACACTATTAGTGCTCATAAGCACACTTTGAAAAGCTTTGTGAACTTGAAGATGATGATGAGGAAACTTGATGATGTTTTGATGAATGAGACTTATGAATGCCTCATGTGCTTGGCCACCGCTTCAAAATCAAGACTAGGATCAGCAACAAGCCCTCACAAGATCACTTAGGTGATTAGAGCAAAGAGGGGAGGATTAGAGTAAGAAAAAGCATAATTATGAAGCTTTAATGGTGAGCTTCAATGGAGTTGAGGGAGTGCAGCCTGGTTTTTCTGCTGTTAGCAGACGTGTCATGCCATCATTCAAGCTGAGATTCAAGCTAAGATTCAAGCTGTAGATACTAGGGGCTATGGGCTTAAAAAGCTCCCATAGCTTATGGTAGCTTGTAGGCATTGTATTTTTGTACGACCTCGACGACAGCCACCAGAACGTGCGCCAGCCTGCACAAGCGACAATGCCACGTCGAGATGATGACGTTTTAGCTCATTAGCTATATGAGCGTGTGCGCCCAAAAATCCTCTTCATTTCCCTTGATGAAAGCTCGTTGAGATCTTGCCTCCACGAGTAGCTAGAGGTCCTCCACCAGCAGGGGGTTCAGCTCCACAAAGGAGAAGATAAGGAAAATGACCTATTCTACACCACAAATGTGACCTACTAGACCAAAGGCTTTGATACCATGTTAGAATTTGTGGTGCTCATGCTAGATCAAGTATGTGGAGGAGAGGGACTCACAAAATACAAGAAAAATATCTTGCTTATTAAGTTGTTTATGAATACAACTAGGCCTTGCTCAATACAAAATGCCTCCTAGCTTCACCTTTAAATAGGTGAGCTAGTGGACCTTAAGTCCCTTCACACACACACCCTTCTCTTCCCCTTTTACATAACCTTAGTCTCTTAATACAATCAGGGGAAGGTGGAGGCATCCTAGGGAGCTTAAGCACTTTCCTCCAAGATATCTATATAAAGAGGTCTCTACACTAATTGTGTATGATGAGAGGAGTCTTTGTATTTACTTAGTGCAACTTACCCTTTGTTGGCAATTTACTTAGTGCAACTTACCCTTTGTTGGCAATATACTTGGTGGATCCTTTGTGGGAAAAAGGCTTTCTTCTCTTGCATTAAGGTAATCATGGTATTCATTGCTTATCATTTCAATTCATGATGTCTATTGGTTAGTATCTCATATGCTTGGTGCATCTTTTCACTTATCACAATAGCATTGTGTATGTTTATGGGTGAGAATCTTGTCTATGCTTCACAATCTAAGTTATTAACCATCATTAGCAATGCATTCTCATCACCTATTTTCTTACAGGTTGTAGCCGAAAAACTCATCAAGGAAGATGTAGGCTTCCTTTCTTGTGACCTGCTCACATGTTTTGTGAAGGGAAATGGATAGTGATCTCCTATCATGGTGGCATAAACCTTTTTGAGGTCCACACACACTCTCACTTTTTCATTCTTTTTAGGTACTATCACGATGGGTGAGACCCATTTGGGTGTGCTTTATCTCATAATGAATCCATCATCTATGAGCCGATTGATCTCTTCTCGGGCCATCTTGGAGTACTTGGGGTTCATAGGATACGCTCTTTGATTCACTATCCTTGCTCCTTCTACCATGGGGATGGTGTGCTTAACCACTTTAGGAGGCACACCCTTCATGTCCATATATTTCCAAGCAAAGCAATCCTGTTATTATGTGAGGAGGTTAGTAAGGTCTCTCTCTTCTTCTGTAGAGAGGTCTTCCCCAATGTAAAGGGGCCTTGGATCTTCCCCTAGACCTACTAGGTTGATTTCCTTTACCTCGATCATCATAAGACTTCTTGCCTTCCCATCCTGGACTCTTTGGGCCTTTTGGTATTGTATAAAACAGTCTCCTACCTTGTAGGCTTTGAAGTGTTTGGGGACTTGTTTGGTCTCCTTAGCTTTAGCACTTTCCTCATCCATTTGTTTTCTCACCTCCTGCTCAGCTTGTGTTGATGGGGAAATATGACCTCTTATTCCCTCATGCAACCTACTCAAAATCATTGGTTATGTGCGTAACATACACCAGACAAATATGGATCTAACACAGAGACAAACGCAGCACACAGATCATTGAAAACTACTGAACTGACCGCGTAATAAGCAATGCAAGACCACAATAACTTAACAGATAACTCTAACGACTATAACATATGAGGCATAAACGAATACACAAAGATGTAATAAGAAGAGGAATGTACAAGAGAGAGAGAGAGAAAAAAGAATGTTCTTTCTTATATCAATCCAAAAAGGAAAATGATACAATAAGACAGCTAGCCTTTACAATGCTCAGGAGATTCATCCTTTTATACTGCCTTCTTGCAATCTTCGTCACAGTACTGTGATAAGATTTTTTGGCTGGGTATTAAGGAAGCGTCATTTCCTATAATAAAGTAGGTAGGCCCTGATAGTTGTTGACAGTGCTGACATGCGGCTATCCAGCTACTACTGCGGCACTGGTCTGCAATTCAAGCTAGCCTCTACGACTAACACTTGGCACACTTGGTGGGTCAGATTTCCAATTTGACGACTCAAACCCACAAGGTTTTCATCTTATGGAATGTTAGATGCCTTTTATCTTCTGGGCGAGTTTTGATCACAGCTAGTGGAGGCGTTATTGCTGACCTCTGGTTCGATGCTTTTAGTGGCTAGATCCTAAATGTTGTGCTAGCAGACACATCTTGGTTCTTTATGTGGAGGAAGGGTGGATCTGGAAGGAAGATCATGATGAATGCCTTTCATAAGATTAATTCTGGGGATTGATTCCCGGAAGCACACTTTCGAAAGAAAAATTCCGGGGTAGTACTTCTTCCCAACGTGCTTGCCTTGAGTTCCTTGTTGTGTTCCGGGGTAGTACTTCTTCCCAACGTGCTTGCCTTGAGTTCCTTGTTGTGTTCCGGGGTAGTACTTCTTCCCAACGTGCTTGCCTTGAGTTCCTTGTTGTGAGCAAGGATGTCAGCAATGCCATGCTTGTTGGTTTGCTGCTCCTCTTTCTAGGGAATTATCATGGTTATTAGTTGATCATACAGGTGATCATAGTTCTTCTGGAGAGCCGTGGAATAATCCTTTAGCACCTCCAACAGTTTACAGCCTTCCTATGTTGATAGGTGTCTACAAATTTAGTGCTGCCCAAGTCTGTTGAGGTATCAGCTCTTCCATTACTTTTGCCGCTTTCCTAACTTCACCACTTACTTTAGAGCGCAAAGTAATGCTCTAAGGTGAGGATGGCTCTACCTCTTCTAGTGATATCCCAGCTACATCTGGTAGCAACACAGAGATGGGAGGTAGAGGAATTGCCCATGATCCTTGAATATGAGCCCTTGTGTTTGGTTATTCCTTTGTGTTACTACTGCAATGAGTCGCTTTAGAACCATGATGTCTTCTTGCAATTGGTCTTCTTTTATCATTGTTGTTGTATCTCCATCTTCCAGAATGTTGGCTTCTTTGCCCTCTCCTTCCAAAGTAATTGTCTCTTTGTCAACAGAGCTCTGTGTGTCATGATGGTTGTTATATGGTATTCTTCATGGCTCTATGCAGAGCATGTGGAAGGCAAGAGAGAATGTAGAAGGTTATTTTAGGCAAAGGGATATGTCTTGGAGCGAGAAGGAGTGTTGTATATGCAAATAGATAGATACACCAAGATTAGTTAAATCTTGCGGCGGGGATTTTGTTGACATGTCAAGTTAAACACGAGATGACACTCACGAGGTGCCTGCATGACCATTCGACGACTGTCAGGTTTGGTAGCTGGCGGCACTAACATATCTTCACCAGAGATTCAACAGCTGGACTACATTGACTAGTCCACATCTACCTACTCCTCTTAGCGTGTTCACATTATGGACCGCTTGTATATGCTACTCTATTATGTGTGTTAGTCACTTTATCTTCATTGTAGACCTCTTTTGTTGTTTGAAGAAGAAGAAGAATTTTTAGCCTCTCACCTTGTGTGTTCTCTTCTAGGGTTTGTGTGAGTGTGTGTGTGCTTGCAAGAGCTCAAGCTCTCTTCTCCCTTGCATTTTTTCAGATTTTAAAAGCGTTACCGTGTAGCATTGGCACGTAGTGGTTGAAAATTCTTGATGAGGCTGTATCATGTTGCTTTGCACTTGAGGGAAATCTTTCATTATTCTTTGGAAAGGGGTGACGTCATGATGGTGATGAATTCTCAGGTAGTGGATTAGTGGTGCTATCACCTTAATGAAAGGGTTTGGTGGCATCGGGGCGGCATGGTAGGGTCGTAGGCAGTAGCCATTGACTGGCTTTTGGAAACGTTCGTTCGTTGAGTGTGCCAAGAAGGAAGGTGTTGTTATAGAACTTTTAACTATCCAAGATGCTCCTGTCCACTGGAGCTTCAGTTTTCCAGTATGTGGACCCATGCAAGACTGAAATAGTAGGACTGGATCTCAGTCAAACCATTTCTTCCTTCTTTTCTGGATAACTATGGTGATGAAAAAACTCTTCAAGCGTGCTTCATCCAACTCAAGGAGGTGATCCAGAAAATGTTGTAGGGACTCTTCCGGGCTTAACTTTTTAGTAATGGCAATGCAAAGACTTGGTACTAGGTATTCCATTGGTACAATTGCCTCTATGCCATATACTAGTTTGAATGGGGTCATTCTGGTTGAGATCTTATAGGCTGTGTGAAATGCCTAAAGCATAATATAACTTTTCATCCCAATCATTGCGATTTTGATTGACCAACCTTGTGAGGATCTGCTTGAGGATTTTGTTGGTCAACTCTGCTTGATCGTTGGCTTGTGGATAGTACATTGTGGAGTATTTATAAATTATGAGATGTTGGGTGACCATTTATTTGATGACATCATTGATGACAAAGTGCTTGCCTTGGTTATAATAATCAACTCAATTGAGAATCAAAAAATGAGTGATTATCATATCATAGAGTTATTTGGTAGTTGATTGTGTTGTATTATCCCAGAGAGCACGGGATTCTACCCATTTGGTGTTGTAGTATGTAGCCACCACGATATACTTGTGGACTCGTGAAATGGGCTAGGGGCTTAAATGGGCCAACAAAGTTGAGGCCCCATTCTTGGAATGGTTCTAGGGGTAGGATAGGCTTTTGTGGCATCCTTTCTTTATCTTTTGGCTGGCCGAGATGTTGGTATATGTTACACTATTTGGTCCATCTATATATATCACCAAGTATTGTTGGGCTGGCCGAGATGTTGGTATATGTTACACTATTTGGCCCATCTATATATATCACCAAGTACTGTTGGTGGCCACCACATTTCTGCTTCCTTCCGGTGATTTCTCTGGCCAAGTGTCCTCTAATAATTCCTCGGTGAGATTCTTTGAGGACAACTTCCTACTCAAGTGGTGGGATGATACACCTCCAAAAAGGTTTTGGTCAATCCCTTTCTTGTATAGCTGGGCCGGCTATGACTTGGAAGCGCCAATGTGCAGACGGCAATCCGCTTCCACCGATCTCTAGAAAGATTATCCTTCATTAGACCTGTAGCAAAAAAAGTCAGCATTTCATCATACCATGTCTTGGGTATGGGAATAATTGTGTCAGTTGTGAATAGCTCAGCATCCGGTAGGTCATCCGCTACTCCTCTTGGGGATTCTCCGGGCTCCAGTCGAGATAGATAATCCGCCACTGTATGATTGGCACTTGGGGTGTGCACTATTGTGAACTCAAATTCATGAAGTATTAGTATCCATCTAGATATTTTGGCTTATCTACTAAATATAGCAAGACGGAGTGATCCGCATGAAAGGTAAACTTATTGCCCACCAGTAAGTAGTGCCAAAATTAGGCAACTAAGTAGATCATGCCAAGGGCTTCTCTGTGTGTGGTTGAGTAGTTTATCTTAGCATTAGAGAGTCTTTGACTGGTGTAGTAGACATGTGAGAACCATTTCTTGTTGGCCTCTTGCATCAAAACACTGCCAATTGCCACATCATAGGCACCCACAAAGACATGAAAGGGTAGTTCCCAGTTTGGGGGGCTGGACAACAAGTGCTTCTGATAGCATGATCTTGAGATGTCGGAACGCGATGTTGCATACCACGGTTGAGTTGAAATTTTCGTACCTCAATTGCTTGGTTAGAGGTTTTGATCTACACCATATTTTTATTTAAGGGGGCTACTACATGGGCAAGTTATCTGAGCATTTGGTTGTGTCATCTAACTTGTCCCAAAAATCTTCTGAGCTCTTTCTCATTTTTTGGAGTTGGGGCTTTTCAGATAACCTCGCCTTGGCTGGGTCGATTGATATTCCTTCCTTGGAAATGATGTGGCCTAATAACATTCTACTTTGGACAACAAAGGTACATTTGGCTGGGTTCAAGCTTAATCTAGAGAGTCTTCATTTGGCCAAGCATAGTTGTAGGTGCATCAAATGTTGAGA
Organism: Cibotium barometz; assembly: GCF_041138505.1. NCBI lineage: Eukaryota > Viridiplantae > Streptophyta > Polypodiopsida > Cyatheales > Cibotiaceae > Cibotium > Cibotium barometz. The sequence continues at coordinate 29,600,255 of NC_141106.1, forward strand.
TTTTTTTTTGCCAAATTCACTAAATTCATCAATGAATACCCGCATGGAGGTAGTCAAAAAATCAAAAAAAGATTCTTAGACAATGTGCTGAAATGTGGTGGGAGCATTCTTAAGGCCAAAGGTCATGATGTTTGATGCAAAGGCTCCCCATTCTATGATGAAAGCTATTTTCTCCCAATATTCGGGGGCCATTTGAACTTGATTATATCCACTAAACCCATCTAGGAATGAGTACATCTCATCACCTGCCACCACAGCATCAAGCATGGAATCTGAACGACAAGGGAATAGGATCTGAATGGTTGCTACATTCAGCTTTCAGTAATCTATACAGACCATCGACTTTTGGTTTTACATTTAGTTTTCAGTAATCTATACAGACCATCAACTTTTGGTTTTTCTTAGAAAATCACAATGGGGGACAACCATGTCACCTGACCGATTGGAGATATGAATTCGACTTGTAGAATCTTATCTATTTCTTTCTTCACCCTTTTGGCATAGTTCGGGTTCATCCAGTATCTTTGTTGCTGGATGAGGATCGCATCTTTCATTAGATTGATCTAGTGTTGGTAGAAGCTAGGATCAATCCCTTTCATCTAGGTGTAGCTCCATGCAAACACATCTTTGAAGAGAAGTGAGAAACACCTGAATTTCATCTCAGAACTCAGTGTCCAGCTTAGCACTGACTAGGACCATCTTGGGGTCATTATGAGTTCCGATGTTCATTTCCATCAATTTATCTGCTTTGACCCTCTTGGAGTGCTTGAGAGCTTTGTCAAAAGCCTTTTCTACTACAATGAGTTGTTGTAGGCTCAGAGTAGTGTGCCTTCCTCAACTTAAGCCTCATAAAAATCTTATTCTTTATCTGGATTATGTCCTTCTGTCCTTGGAGCGAACTGATCCTTGGGAACCTTATCCTTGTGCAAACTGCTTAGTCGATATCTTTCCATTATCCAAACTACATCAACCTCAAACAAACTGATCAAATTAGCATTTTGCAAGAGATACTCCTCTTCCTCATCAAGGTCTAGCCCTTCTAACGTGTTGACTCCTAAAGCTATTTTCGATCGGGCTATTTTCTCCACCTTCCGCCTACACTAGCAATAGAGATCCTTATTTTCTTCTTTCCACACTGGATAGTAATCATATTCACGTCCCAATCTTTCTTGATCTGTGGTTGGCGGAGCTAGGGTCTATCGAGCAACATTGGATAAGTGCCTTTGATATCCTGCATCCGCAAGTGCTATCTAGAAATTGTATCTGGATACCTCTAGTGTGAGCTCACGGATTGATATCCTCGCACCACAAGTGCTATCTAGAAATTGTATCTGGATACCTCTAGTGTGAGCTCACGGATTAATCCAAGTGTCTGCACTCACCCACAGATCCTCCATTTTGATAGCAAATGGCATGGGCTCCCATCTTCTAAACCTTAGCATGCGACATGTTGCATCTGCTATATCCACTCTGACCAACTTGACCAGGATCATTAGGATGGCTTCATCATAAATGGGGGCTTCCCTTAGTGGGGTATTCGCCTTCTCAATATTCAGGGCTTCCAACAACTACAAGGGTGGCATTTTCTCTCCTTGAGGTTTCAAGCAACCTATTAGTTGCTCCCTGAAACTTGGCACTAAAGTGAACAATTGCTCCACTAACATCTGCATTGGATGCCACTTCAGATCTTCCCATAGATTGTATGGGTGGTGTTTTGCTTTTGTGAGCTTTCTTGGGTAATCTACCCACTTCTATGCTTCCACACATTCTTCCAGCCCTGGTGTCTCTACACCTTTCATTGCCGTTGCATTTTGACTGGTGAGGATACTTTTCCTTCTTCTTCCGGGCTCATCTCCAAAAAATTGAATTTTGATTTTGGTCGTCCGATTGGCCTCTGTATTTCTGGGTGCTTTTTCCACAATGCCTCTTTGGCCAGCTACTCCTCCACCCAAGCAGATACTTCTGTTCGAACTTTGTGTTTTTCTTGCTAGGTGATCCCTTTCTGCTTCCCCTTCTTATTCGAGGGTGATCTAGAGTCTTGGGTTGCATGGATCTTGTCATCACCATTGTTGATGATTTGGCTGCCTGTGTGGTCGGTCCGGGTACTGCTTGCTCATCTAGAGCTTAAGTTTTCATTGCGTATAGGTTGACCGGGTGCTGAAGCCTAGGCTCCCTCTATTTATGCTTTGTGCTTTCTCCATATTTTACACTCTGACTTTTCGTGGCCTTGGCCATGGCAATAAAAGCATGTGAGGATAGGACTTGGGAAACCATCCACATCCCTGGGTGGAAAGTTGTCATGTGGGCGGAATTGGGGTCTGCGGTACTAGTCACGTGTAGCCATTGGCTGGGTGGGTTGGACTGCAACCACCACCACGGGAAGTTGGAGTATCGGTTGTGGAGAGACTCTCTTACCATTATACTGGTAGGCTTGAGTTGTATGTGTGGTTATACTGTAGATGGTGCACCCAGAGTTCATTCAAGCCACATTCATAAACTCCATGTCCATAATTGTGACACTTCACAAAACAAATGTCTGACCAGATGATAGGAAAATGGGCTTGCACCTTCACTAGAAAATTGAGCCTTGGCTATCTTCCCTGCCTTCTTGCTCTTGGACCTAGACTTGTGATATTCCTCCTCCTCCTCCAATTCCTCATTGGATGTGGAATCATTAGAATCATCCTCCTCGTCCGAAGATCCGGATGAGGATTTCTTGGACTTCCTTTTACTCTTGGAATTTTCCTTGCTTTTGCCAGGGCCTAGCAGCACCCGATCTACTCTAAGAGTTGAGTCTACAAGGTTCTTGGTGATGGTAGTTTAGTCAAGTCGGCACCAATAAAAGAGTTTTTGAGTTGCTTGCTCGGGCCCTTCATCAAGTAAGAATTGAGAATATCCTCCACAGGCTGATTACTGTGGATAAGTTTCTAGAACTTTGTAGCATAATCTTTCATTGTCATTCTCCTCTAGTTCATTATGCATAGCTTATCTAGCACATACACGGATGTCTTGTCTTATCTGAAGTGTTGAAGGAATGCATAGATTATGGCATCACAAGTGGGAAAATGGGCGTAGTCATACTGAGCAACCCAAAGAGCGGCACTCTTCTGGAGTGTGGGAACAAAGGCAACCTTTTTGAGGTGCTAGTCAACCAAGCTAGGTACATTGACACGCCAAGAGGTCTCAAACATCAGGATGTGAGCATCTACATCATCTAAGGATTTCCCAAACAATTTGGGGTACTTTACGTTGACATCTGGTTGTTGCATCATGTTGTAGTAGCAGAGGGGGCGAGGCTGTGGGGGTGGTGGTGGAGGAGGTATGAATAATGGTGGTGAGGTCGGGGTGGTAGGGGTAAGTGGTTCTTCTTTTGAGTGGGATGCGGGTTGTTCTGGTTTAGATACAGTGGGTTGGTCTTCAGGGTTAGCAAACAAGAACTACTGAGCTTGGTTGTGCTCCAAGTAGCACATTTCATGTGTTGATATGAGAGATGGGTTTGAAAACAAGGGGAGTACATTCAAACACAATGGCAATCAGGTAGTAACCGATATGGAAACAACAAGAAACAACAAATTTAAGCATCGTGGTTGCCATAGTGTTGATGGGGAAATATAACCACTTATTCCCTCATGCAACCTATTGAGAATCACTGGTTATGCACGTAGCATACACCAAACAAATATGGATCTAACATAGAGACAAACGTAGCACACTGAAAAGACTATTGGACTGATCGCTTTTAATAAACAGTGCAAGAGAATGATAACTTAATAGATAACTCTAACAACCATAACATATGAAGCATAAATTAATACACAAAGAAATAACAGGAAGACAAATGCATAAGAGAGAGAGAGAACAAAAATAATGGTCATTCTTATATCAACCGAAAAAAAGAAAATGATGCAATCGGCACAGCTAGCCTTTACAATGTTGAGGATTCATCCTTTTATACTGCCTGCTTGCGGTCTTTGTTAGTATTGTGATAAGATACATTGGATGGGTATTGAGGACGCGCTAATTTCTACAATAAAGTAGGCGGGCCTTGAAAGTTGATGGTGTTGACATGTGGCTGTCTGGCTACTACTGCGGCGTTGGGCCATGGCTTAGGCTAGCCCCTACGGCTAACGACTTGTGCCAAACTTTGTTTCGTGTTCTAATATGCACAGAGTGGTAGAGATTTTGGGGTTCAGATTGGGAACTGGTTGACTATTCTTTTTTTTGTGGTCTCACATGTTAACTAGAATGGGAAACTTGTTGAGCTCCTTTTTCTAGATGTGCCAGAAGTTAGAATGTGTGTTAATAGCCTCTACATAAGCCTCCTTTTCTATGAAGCCATTTGTTTTCAAGGTCTTGCAGAGGTGGATTTTTCCCATAATGGCCTTACCTCTTTGGTGCTCACAGGTTCATGGCTTATAGCATCGAGTATACATGCGCTGCTAAGCATGTAGAGGGATGCGGTGTCTTGCCCATTTTCCGTGCCAAATCTTGTACCCATGCATTTTGGAAGTATCTCCATGGTAGCAAGGATATGCATCTAGTTCTCAGAGTCTTTTGACTCATGGAGTCGTGTTATCCCATCATCATCCAACATTTTATGACACGTTTGGACTACCATAGATCTCATAGTAGTCATTGAATCTTTTGTCAAGGGTCCCCCACTCATTGGATGGATCTTCCAAGTTTGTAGGTTGAACTTTAGCATTCAATCTTTTTTTCGATTGTAAATGGGATCCATGTCCCAATTGTCACATATTTGACACGCACTCAAAAAGTATTAGAATACATAACAATATAAGCTCCATAATTTATGAAAAATTCTACAAACATCCTTGAGTCTATTTCTAGACCCAAATAGCAAAGCTTTAGTATATACTTACCTTAACAGTCTACAAGACATAATTATTTGCTCTATTATTTATAAGTAGATAGTGGGCATGATATACAACCAATGCTAAGAGTTTAAAGAGGTCAATTTATAGGTGTGAAAAGGTAGAATTCTATTCATATATATATGAAGAAGATGGTTACTATGGAGGCCCTAAGTAAACCTAAGCATGTTAAAAGAGTAGAAAATTGAAATATTTTTTAGCACGATAATCTTAGAGGCAGGCATCATATAGCCTATGGGTGTAAATTTCGACCCACATAGGCATTTGTTTTCATGAAGGAAATTTTTGTTATGCAATATGGATAAGGGTGGCAAGAAGAAATTGTAGCCTATATCATGAACATATGTGGTGGTGGAAAAAATTTATAGTATATGCTGATGTTTGATCCAGATAGCCATTATCATGAACGTAGGTGATGGTATATCTAAGACTAGTGTAGGAATGACCTCTAGTTAATTATTTAGAGTACATGTGAAGGATTTTGAGAGATGGTATGTCTAAGGATAGTGTAGAATGAACTCTGGTTATAATTATTTGGAGAACCTACAAAGAATGCTGAGAGATGAAATCTTCGCTCGCGACATTGTCTTTGTGTACAAAGAGAAAACAAAGGAGCTTAGGGCTTCTAGAATGGTGGTAGAGAAGAGCTTGGAGCTTTCATGTTGATAGTAGATTCAAGGTCCCCTATGCTGGAGAGCATACTACTGCACATAGGCATGGCAGAGTCTAGGCTCACATGCATCCCCCTCCTCAACATAGATGGTCCCACCACGTGTATTTGCTTATAGTTCTTCAGCTTTAAAATTGAATTGTAGATCAAATCAAAGGAGCCGTGCACATCTGGATTAAAACCATGGATTATCTCATCCAGCTCTTCTGTTATCATGAATTTTTGGCATCTACTATATAGCGATATTATTTATGATACAAAGGTTACATGGTTACATAGACAAGCATTTTTTTTAATGACCTCCTTTTAAATTTGTAGTCAAAGGTTGTGACCATGTGTGTTTTTCGGGTGCTTAGCCTTAAATCTATGTTTTACTTATATCACCATCCTAGGCATATTTTTTCTTTAATTCTATGATTTATAAGATTTTTTTAATAAAGATTTTATTCATTACTATCTACTATTTGAAATAAGATTTTACATATTTATTGGTGATAAAAATAAAATTAATTCTCATAAAAAATATAAAAATATTTCAAAGTTAAGAAAAATAGTCCCCTAAAAATTGATATTTTACATCAAAACATCAACTTTTCCACACAACTCGATGTTTTACATCAAAATTGATCCAAAATATCAACTCTACCAAAAAACTTAATGTTTTGCATCAAGTTTCAAATGCTTCGGAGAAGAAAGTTGGGGGATTGGAGATCAATTTTCACAAACGGCCTGTTTTAGCAATTTTGTCTGCACAGGCATGCTGAGATGACCTATTCCACAAATTTTGAGTACTAACATAACTATGTTATGATGCAATGCGTAGACATCACAAAGTGATTTGCTGATGCAACAAATCACTTTGTGACGTCTGCAGCAAAGTGATTTGCTAATGCAACAATCACTTTGTGATGTCTGCACATCGCATCATCGTAACATAGTCATGCTGATATCCAAAATTTGTGAAATAGGTTGTCTAAGCATGCTAACACGAACGGAATTGCTAAACGGGCTATTTGTGAAAATCGACCTCTAATCTTCTACCTTTCTTCTTCGGAGCATTTGAAACTCGATGCAAAACATCAAGTTTTGTGGTAAAGTTGATGTTTTGCATCAACTTTGATGCAAAACATCGAGTTGTGTAGAAAAGTTGATGTTTTGCATCAACTCGAGGGAGCTGATGTGAGTGGGAGACAACTAAGATCCCCTCATTAATGCAAGGTAGGTGGAAAAAAGCTAAAGTTAGAGGTTACCTCTAAATTAGTAGAGTTCGACTAATTTATAGGCACTCTAACTTAACTAATGATTAATCTTCTTAATCCCATTATTAATCACCTTTTAACCCTCTTCTTTGCTCTCTAATTACTCCCAAATGGTGAGGAGTTTAGGGGTGGAAATTTGATAGGCATATTAGCAATGTTTGGGCTAATCCAATGATGTGATCATCCCTAATTAATTTTTTTAATTAAGTCTCTAATTAACTACTCAAAAGAGAAAAAATTAGGCAAATGAAACCTAATTTATGCTAATTCTTACTAATTAGGGCCTAATGGGAGTGGACTGAACATGGATTTGGGTCAAGGCAAGTGTTTAGAAAACTAATACTACTCTAATTAGTCTAATTACAAGCAATTAAGCTCAATTTTTTGATTTTTTGCTCTCTATAAGATCACTAATCACACTAACCAATAGATTAGTAAAAATTAAGAGAGTTTATGGTTTTTAGGATTTTTTAATGGATTAGGATTCTATTTAACAATGTTAATCTACCTATGCTAAGTAATTAAGAAAAAGAAACAAGATTAAGCTAAAAATTAAGAAAAATAATCTAGGTTTAAACAAAAACCCTCTTGATTAGGCTCTCTAGTCACCCAAATCTCAAGGTTTTTTACTCAAACAAGTAGTAATCCTACTCTAAACACAAAGCTATGCATAAATCACAACAAAACATAAAAAACAACCATACAAACATCAAAATACGTCAAAAAATCCAAAAAAACCACCTCCCAAAGAGCTTACTTGGCACCGACTCCATTGGATTCGAATCAAAGATGGCTTTAACAAGTAGTGGATTGGTACTCCCTAGCATAGCGGCGCCAAAGATGTTAAGTAAATATTACCCTAACATGTCGTAGGAAGTTTCCTATCCGCCGAAGAACTTGAGATAAGCTTAAGAGCTTCACCGTAGCAACTCGTTCACCGTTGTCCTCCCGCAATCGTTGTCAACCCGAGGCAATTGCTTTAATCCAATGGGTGATGCAACCTCTCTCGCAAAGATTGTGCAGGATCTCTACGAAAGACGATAGTGTTGGTAGCCTAATCACTCAAGAAAGAGGGAGAGAGGAAGCAAGAGAGAACAAGTGATTAGCACTAATCACTCAAGAAAGAGGGAGCAAGAGAGAACAAGTGATTAGCACTTTCAAAGTCGAACCCTAAGCACAACACACATGCTAGACTAGAGTTAAGAGAGAGAAAGAGAGAGAGAGAGAGATCACTCCACTTCTATTGCACAAATGGGAGAATGAGTTACAAAAAAGATAAAATAGCTTTTATATTTCCAAGCCTTTTTCCACTAGGTCACCCGAGAGTAAGTGAACCGAGGCGCCCCAAGACATAGTTACAAGGCTTCTCTCTATGGTTTGGCCAACTAGCCAAGATCCTCTTGTCTGTCCTTTAAAGCCCAATCAATACTTGGGAGTGTCTTTGGGACATTTCCCTCATAAAATGATAAGATTTACAATATAGTATCGATGCCCATTACATAAGTGTGCGGACATAGTTGTCATAGGAATGTTTTAGGCTAACAGCAAACCACAATAGTATGAAATGCCCACATTTGAGACCTAGACCCACTCTTTACTATGCTTATTGCCAAACATGGGGCAATGATGAAACCTCAAACTACTACCACCAAAGAGCTGATTAAGTGAGGCCTTTACTTGCAGGCCTTACTGCTTAACTCGGGGCAACTATTGCAGGCCTTACTGCCTAACAGGCAACTATTGCTGGCCTTGCTAGCCCTAGCACAACACAATGTACCTCAACCTAGCCATGAAGTGGAACCACGAGGAATCGTTAGGGTACTCGAAGTATCTCAACCTAGCCCCATGAAGTGGACCCATGAGGAATCGTTAGGGTACTCGAAGTATCTCAACCTAGCCCCAGGGGTAGAATCCAGGTGCTGGATCCTAGTCTGTATAGCCTGCATCTGATCTGTCTGGCCATGAAGCTCGGTTGACAGAGTCTTGTGTGACGCCTGTAGGACCTGCATGTCGGTGCGGAGGGTCCCAATCGTGTCTGTAAGGGCTCTAATCTAGAGGTCCCTCTGCGTCGCCTCCTCTATCATCTTAGTACCCTAATCTGCATGTCTCTCTGTGAGGACTCTAGCCTGGAAGAGACTAACTGAGCCCCAAGAGAGGCTATAATCGTCTCTTAAACTTGGGATCGGTCCAAGAGGGCTCTGAGCCTTCAAGTCGAATCTCGTGAAGTCCGTCGTCTGTAGATAGGTGGGGGAGGGAGTAGAACTGTGAGGTGGGGTGGGTGATGAGGATGAGCCTGCTGGTGAGGACGTGAGGAACTAGGTGGGCTGTGAGGGGTAGAGGGTCGGGGTTGACTGAGAGAGGAAGAAAGGGGGGGAGACAGTCTGTGAGGGAGTGAAGGAATGGGTGGGGAGGAGAGAGGCATGTGTAGAGTAAGGAATCGGGTATGGAAAGGGGGAGGGAATGGGTGAAAAATATGAGGCAGGGGTGGGTACTGTTGAGGTAAGAAGAGGAGTAGGGGAGGTTGTGGGGGAAGAGAGGGGTGATGAGGCATGAAGAGGAGTGGGGGAAGAGATAACTATGTAGGGGGAGGGGGACGATGAGATTAATGGCAATCCTGTGGAGGGCATCAAGATCGGTATCGATGGAGAAACCATCGGTATTGACAGTGCGGATACCGTCTATGTCGGGGGGGGGCTGTTTGGAGAATTGTTTGGAGCCCGCTTGTGGAGCTCTATAGTGTATCCAACACCCCCTTTCGAGAGCATGTGTGGTATCTAATAGTGTCATCCTCCGCGTGTGTGTCCCCGCTTTGCTTGCTGGTATCCGGTTTGCTGATGTTTTCTACATTTTCTTTCTTCTTTTCTTTCTTTTTCCTTGCCATTGTTGATGGGTTGGTTTTTTTAGTTTTGATTTTCTTTTGAATACAATGAGTATATCTTAATTCCGTATCCCAAGACTTCTAGATCACAGGTCTGGATTCCCAAGACTTCTAGATCACAGGTCTGGATTCCCAAGCAGAATTCCTTGAATTCTCAATTCTTGATCCTCAGATCAAAATCAAAGGTCTCAACTTAGTTTCAAATTTGGTGGGTGATTTGAGTGTAGATTACTGAACTGGTCACATTGTCATTTCTTGAAACTGACGAAGGAGTTACGTCTTGGTCATTGTCTGATTCAGGGTTTGAGTCTGGAAAGGTTTGAGTCTGGAAAGGTTCTCCCTGAACTATCTTTCTCGAAGGTAATATTTCAATTACTACTTTACTAAATCCAAAACTAAACACGAATTCCTATGAGGACTAAATTAGTCATTTATCTCAATTCCGACTTCGATAGTTTTTTTAAATTTTCTCATTATCATCCTAGAGAATATAAAACGGTACAATTTTCCTTCATTATTCATTTTTCCAATATTCATGGGATTTAAACATAGGATTAAAGTGAACTCTTATTTTGATAAAAAAAATCTTTTATGCATCCTTTTATGCATAAAAATCAATAATGATGAAAAGAACACTTTTGTAATAAAAATATATTCTTTTATGCGTCTATTTATGCATAAAAATCCATTTTGATGAAAGTAACACTTTTATAATTTAAAAAAAATCTTTTATGCATCCTTTTATGCAAAAAAAATCAATAATGATGAAAGTAACACTTTTATAATTAAAAAAAATATTCTTTTATGCACCTTTTTATGCATAAAAATCCATTTTGATAAAAGTAAGACTTTTATAATTAAAAAAATTCTTTTATGCATCCTTTTATGCATAAAAATCAATAATAATGAAAGTAACACTTTTATAATAAAAATATATTATTTTATGCATCTATTTATGCATAAAAATCCATTTTGCTGAAAGTGACACTTTTATAATTAAAAAATTCTTTTATGCATCTTTTTATGCATAAAAATCAATAATGATGAAAGTAACACTTTTATAATAAAAATATATTCTTTTATGCATCTATTTATGCATAAAAATCCATTTTGATGAAAGTAACACTTTTATAATTAAAAAAATTCTTTTATGCATAAAAATAAATAATGATGAAAGTAACACTTTTATAGTTAAAAAAATATTCTTTTATGCAACTATTTATGCATAAAAATCCATTTTGATGAAAGTAACACTTTTATAATCAAAAAAATTCTTTTATGCATAAAAATCAATAATGATGAAAGTAACACTTTTATAATAAAAACAATATTCTTTTATGCAACTTTTTATGCATAAAAATCCATTTTAATGAAAGTAACACTTTTATAATTTAATTTTTTTAATGCATCCTTGTATGCATAAAAATCAATAATGATGAAAGTAACACTTTTATAATAAAAAATATATTCTTTAATGCAACTATTTATGCATAAAAATCCATTTTGATGAAAGTAACACTTTTATAAATAAAAGAATTCTTTTATAAATGCTTTTATGCATAAAAATCAATAATGATGAAAATAACACTTTTATAATAAAAATATATTCTTTTATAATTTAATTATTTAAAAAATCACTCTTTTATAATAAAAAAATAATCAGTATGCATCTTTCTATGCATAGAATTCAATTCTATTAAAAATCACTCTTTTATAATAAAAAAATAATCAACATGCATCTTTCTATGCATAGATTTCAATTCTATTAAAAATCACTCTTTTATAAAAATAATCAATATGCATCTTTCTATGCATAAATGAAAATTACACTTTTAGACTACACTAACGATGGGGATTACTCTTTTTGATTAATAAAAGATGAATTTTATTTCATAAATTTTTAGAGAAAATTTCACCATAACCTCCTTTGTATGGCTGACCATTTTTTTAATTTTTCTAATCTTAATCTATTTAGGAATTATCCCCAATTGGTTTAAATCATTCTAAATTAATCAATTTTTATTTTTAAGATAGAAACAATATGAAAATATTAATTCTAACAATTAGATCACTTAACCAGGATAAAGAAGGGCTCATTTTAAGAATGAGAGAGGGGAAAAGCCTTTCCAAGAAGGCATAGCATCTGTTTATCATTTTAAGATAACAAACAATTTAGAAAACCACTAAAAGAATAAAGAAAAATATAAGATTTCTAACTTACATGAATTCTGGGAGCTTTCCTTTGGCTTGATGGTTTGAGGGTTCTACTCTTGTTTGCAACAAGAGTGGCCACCAATTCTTTAGAAGAGGGAATGGTCAAAAACTAGTGAATTATTAAGAAATTCACAGTTCTTCGCTCTTGGGAGGAGTAGAGTAATAGTGCATAAAACACTATTAAGCTTTAACAAAGGGAAAGGCTTCTATTTGTAGGAAAAAGTGAGCTCCTAACCAAGCAAACTGATCCTAGAATTTTTCAGTTCAGTTTAGTCAATTTTTGACCATTTTTTGGTCAGTTTAGCTTACTTTTTGGAACTAGACTTGAATTAGGAGAGAGGAGAGATGAAATATCTCAATTTTTGATGATTTAAAACTCCACCACATGTGTGAAGTGAGCGCCTCATTGATGGGGGGGGGAATCCCTATTATGAGGTGTCAAAAATCCATTTTTTTAGAATTCCTTTGGTCGTTAGTCCACTCTTCATCTTATGTGAGCATTTACTCATCTTTGGGGGGATTTTCTTTATTTCTTCTATTTATCTTCTCCACACATTTGGATGAATCTGATTGGCCCCTCAAAACCTTAATTTAAAAATTTTCAAAAATCTGGACCCCTAGGATAAGGCCTCTTAAACAGATTATACTTGATTTCTAATGCACCTTCTGAAAATCTTTTTGAACTTCTATTTCGGGGGAGCTTATTTTAATAAGAAGAGATATTTTTCTATCCAAAAATATTCAAAATCTAAATAATCTCTCTCTAGAACATTTTCTCTCTCTAGGCCAAAACAGTTAGAAACAAGATCTTTTATATTTTTGAAGAGGGATTTGATTATAGGGGAAGATGCTGGACATCTTGTGAGGCTGGGGAGGAATCTTACATTCTCTCCCACTTGAAAAACGCGAGATGTCCTCGTCTCGCAAAACTGGGTGTAATCCCGCAACAGTTTGGCTTCTTTCTCCCAGGTGGCATCTTCAAAAGGATAGAACTTCCATTTGACAAATAATTCTCTCAGAATTCTGTTCCTAAGAACCTTTTCTTGAACATTAAGGATTTCTTCAGGTTGGAGTTCCATCTGCCCTTGGGTTGAAGAAGTTAAGATTTCATCAAGCACATGATTTGGGCTTGGTACATACTTTTTAAGAAGGTTGACATGAAATACATTATGTACTTTGAGATGAGGAGGCAGAAGAAGCTCGTAGGCTAAGTCACCTACTTTATTTGTAATCAAATATGGCCCACAATATCTGGGGGATAACTTCTTGTACTTCCCAAGAGATAAAGAACTTCTTTTGGGGCGTACTCGAATGAAGACCATATCTGCTTCTTCAAATTCTCTGTCTGTCCTCTTCTTATCTGCATACTGCTTCTATCTATCTTGGGCAGCTTTTATATCTTTGCGAATTGACTACATCTACAGCTCCATGTCATCAAGCATCTGTCTGGACATCTCGACCCTAATCAATGGGTCAGACCAAGTTAATGGAGTTAAGCAATCTTTTCCATACAAGGCTTTGAAAGGGCTCATCCCAATACTTCTGTAATAAGAAGCATTCTAGGCGAACTCGACTAGGTGCAGATAGCTTGGCCACTTCTTGGGTTCCCTGCCACACAGCATGACCAAAGTATATCTTCGATTACTTGGTTTACCCTTTCTGTTTGACCATCGGTCTCAGGGTGGTAAGCTGTGCTGAGATCCAAGAAAGTTCCTACTGCTTCAAAAAATGCAGTCTAGAATCTTGACGTGAATTTGGGATCTCGATCACTTACTATTCTTCTAGGTAGGCCATGCAATCTGAAGATTTCCTTGAGGAACACTCTGGCCACATCCACTGCGGTGTAGGTTTCTTTTACTCGAATCAGATGGGAAACTTTGGTTAGTCTATCAACTACCACAAAGATGGAGTTGTAACCTGATTGCAATGAAGGTAATCCAGTAATAAAATCCATACTGATGCATTCCCACTTCATCTGGGGGATGTCTAATGGATGTAATTTCCCAGGCATTTTTACTCTCTCGGCCTTGACTTTCTGACAAGTCAGACATTGACGTACATGATTAAGCACATCCTTTTTTAGACCAAGCCGCCAAAAGAAGCTTTTCTTCATAGACATGTAGGTTTTGATGAAACCTGGATGTCCTGCAATAAGGCTGTCATGGGCTTCATTCAAAATTTGACCCTTAGTTCCCTCATCATTGGGAATGTATAGCCTGCCATTATAATACATAACTCCATCATCGAGGCTGTATCCTTGGACTCGGTTCAAACTCGGTTCAACTCCTATGGAGTTTTGCTTTCCTGGATAAGTAGGGTAGAAATAGGGCCAAAGAATCTATCCTGCATGATCTTCTCTCTTGCTTCAATAATCAAAGGATTTGACACTACAGTAATTGCAAGCAAGGAGGCTTTTCTGCTGAGGGCATCTGCTACCACATTTTCTTTGCCTAGGCGGTACTTGATTTCAAAATCAAATTCCTGCAGGGTCTGCATCCACCTTCTCTGGCGCATGTTGAGATCCTTCTGAGTGAAGATCCACTTTAAGCTCTGATGATCTATCATCAAAGTGAATCTTTGACGTAGTAGGTAATGTCTCCACAGCTTCAAGGCATAAACTACTGAAAGTAGTTCCAGGTCGTGGACAACATAATTCCTCTCATGCGTTTTGAGTTTTCGGGATTCATAGGCTACTGCATGACCTTCCTGCATGATTGCACCTCCCAGGGCAAAACCACTGGCATCAGTTACTACCTCAAAGGGTAGAGAGAAATCTGGCAGCTTCAGAACGGGATTGGTTACCAAGGCGGTCTTCAATTTATCAAAAGCACTCTGGCACCTGGCAGACCATTGAAACGGGATATTCTTCTTGAGAAGATTAGTCAGGGGGGAAGCTATGAGAGCATACTTTGGTATAAAAATTCTATACCAACCAGTCAATTCTATACCAACCAGTCAATCCCAAGAATCCTCTGACTTCTTTCACTGTCTTTGGTTCAGGCCAATCTATGACTACTTGGACTTTCGCGGAGTCTGCCAGCAGAAATTCCATCTTTGGATACCAGAAAGCCCAAGTGTTCAACATGGTCGACAGAGAAAGTGCATTTGCTTTTTTTTGCAAAGAGTTGGTGCTTCCTTAAAATCTCAAGAACTTTTCTGACATGAGCTTCATGGTCAGCTGCATTCTTTGAGTAGATAAGAATATCATCAAAGAAAACATGAACAAAATCATCCAAGTATTCTCTGAGAATGTCTTGCATTAAGCGATTGAATGTAGCTGGGGCATTTGTCAATCCAAACGGCATATGACAGTGAATTCATAATGCCCATACCGAGTATTGATGGCTCTCTTCGGGATATCTTGCTCATTAATCCTGATCTAATAATACCCTGATTTGAGATCTATCTTTGTGAAGATCTGGGCTCCACTTAGCCTGTCTAGAAGCTCATCAATTCTGGGGATAGGATACTTATTCTTAACTGTCAGCTGATTGAGACCTCTATAGTCCACACAGAGTCTTAGCGTTCCATCTTTCTTTTTCTGAAAGAGAACTGGCGCACCCCAAGGTGAAACACTGGGTCTTACAAAACCCTTGTTCCAATAGTTGTCTAAGCTGTTCCTTGAGTTTGATGGCTTGAGGAACTGGCATTTTGTACGTGTGCAAGGCTACTGGCTGAGCTGGGGGTCAATTCTATGACATGATCTACTTCCCGAATTAGAGGCATCTCTGTTAGCTCTGCTGGGAATAAATCATTATATTTACTTAACCATTCATGTTCTTTAGCTTTTAACTTTGAGTCTGCCGGATTCATTTTGACAAGATAAATGCGCTGCTTCTTTCTAAGTCCTTTTAGTAACTTAGAAGCCTTTACTAACTGCTGCAGACTTGGGGATCCTGAATTTTTGGTTCCTTGAACCTTGTTTCCGTGAAGGTCACGGACGAAAATGGTTCCATTGTGACAGTGAATGTCAGCTTGATTTTTGTGGAGTCAATCCATTCCAAGGATCCCCTCGAAAACTCCCAAAGGTATAACTCTGAACTAACAGTCAGTTAAATTCCCATCTAGATTGAACTGAATACAATCTATCTCAAGGTGAGTGAAAAGAATCTTCCCACTTGCCAATTCAACTTGCATAGGTTTCCCTGATTTCTGATCTAAGACTAGCTTACACAAGCATCCAAGGGAAATGAAAGAATGAGTATTGCCTGAATCAATCAAAAGCTTAAAAGGCTTACCCTGATACTCAGCTGGAGTATGAACGATGGAGAATTGACGGTTTGGCCCTTGGTTTTCAATTGCAGCATAAATCTATCCTCTTTCCTCTTCCACTACTTCTGTAATTGTGACTGCTCTGGCTGCTCTGCAGTCTGAGGCTGAACTCTTTCTCTTTGGTTGCCCCAGTTCTGGGAAGGAGTTCTGAGGCTACTCTCTGGATAGAGGCAGATGGGTGAGTTGGAGCTCTCCTGGGATTTCCTTGATTTGGGCAAGATGGACCTTGATTTGAGTGATAGGAAGGGGTTGGTCTTTGCACTCTCGGTCCTTGGCTTCCCTGCCCCCTTGACATGGCAGGAGTCAAGCAGTCTTTCAACTGGTGACCAAAACCCTGGCATCCAAAACACCGGTTCTCACTTCTGAGCTCATCCCTCTGAATCCTTGAAATAGGTGGGGCTCCTTAGAAAGTGTTCTGGTCGAAGCGTCTTCCTTCACTTATGAATCTTCCTGCATCCTGATTCTTATTTGGGCCTTGCTGCCTCTTTGGGGAGGAAAGTTTGAAGTACTTCCCGGGGTTTGGAATCTTTTAAAATTTGAGGGTGCCGGCTTTGGCGGGACCTTAACAACAAAGGCTTTAGCAAAGTCCTTTGCCATTCTTACTGCTTCGGCCATTGAGAGAGGTTTGGCATTCTTCACTAAGGTGTCCAATGGCTCGTTCATTCCTCAAATGAACCTGGCAAGCATCAGCTACTCTTCTCATTCAACTGAGGGGAATATTTGAGGAGAAGGGTAAAAGCTTGATGGTACTCTTCAATTGTCCGGCTATCTTGCTTTAGTTCCAAGAACGCATTCATCTATCCTGCTCTAGGCTCGGGAGGCACGTGTCGTGTTTTAATTCACAGCGACGATATCACGATCGAGGTACTCTGCCCGAGATGCCTGGATGTCCCAATTTTAGAGAGAGTGAACGAAAGTGAGTACCCTCATCTTGCAACAACCACCCTGTAGAACTCTATTTTTGGAACTACAGGAAAGACGATTGGTTGTGCAAACACTGTGTGTACTGCAAAGAGGTCTCGAAGTTGCCATTGGGTGTATGTATGCAAATTGAGGTCACTGGTTGTGACAGTTTGGGTGCAGTATAGTAGCAAAAAAATTTAGGCCGAAAACGCATTTCGAGCACGTTTGGACCTCCGTTTGTTTAGTTCACAGGCATTCATGGGCACTGCGGGTAAGTTTCAATTCTCTGCAGAACTCTATTTTTGGAACTACAGGAAAGACGATTGGTTGTGCAGACACTGTGTGTACTGCAAAGAGGTCTCAAAGTTCCCATTGGGTGTATGTATGCAAATTGAGGTCACTGGTTGTGACAGTTTGGGTGCAGTATAGTAGCGTTGTTGCAGAGAATACAACAATTTGTGCAGGTCAAAACAAGAGTGTTGTTTTTGGTAAATTTGTGTTGCAGATAAGATGTCGAATGATGGAATAAACCAGATTGTTGTAGAGGAGCTTGACAAGAAAAACTTCCATGCTTGGAGGTTTAGATTGACAAATTTCTTAATGGGAAAAGGTTATTGGGACTACATTGAGGTGAACATGAGGAGGCACTAGAAATACTGGAGATTAATCCAACTGTTTGCAGATATAAAAGAATTCAAGGATTGGAATCAAGGAGCAAGGAAAGTCCTGTATTGGCTCTCTATTAGTATACAAGACACCATGATTGGGCATATATAGGATGTCAAGTAAGGAGGCATGGGACACCTTGGTGAAGCTATATGAAACTAATACCAAGGCACGAAAGATTCAGATGAAGAATGAGCTTTACTGTGGATAAGAAAAATATGTCTATGAATGATTATGCCTTGAAGATCAAGGGCATTATGGAACCCCTTGCATCAATTGGTGTTTCTATTGATGATTATGATAAGTTAAAAGTGTGTCTACATGATCTTGGGTCACAATAAAAGGCGTTCAAGATGTCTATTCAGACTCAAGAGAGAACATTCCTAACTTCACAAATTTGGTGTCAATGATGATCATTGAAGAGAAGAATTTGGCTGAGAATCAACAGTCTTCACACAAAACAAAAACAATTCAGAGCAGCAGGCCTTCTACACAAGTTTAGCTAGAGGACGAGGTAGAGGTCGTGGATGTAGCCAAGGTGGTGGCCGAACAGGTAATCAGAATTATGGTCAGCAGCATCAACAGTCCTAAGATTCACAACAAAACACAATTGGAAGAGGCCAGTTTAGAGCCAGGGGGAGTCAAAGAGGTAGTGGTAATTGCCAAAGGTAGCATAATGATACTCGAGGGTGTTTTTATTGTAGTAAGCATAGACATGTGCATGTAAAATAACTATGCGTCCTCTAGCAGAAATAAAGAGGATAATGAGAGGTTGTTTGTTATGCAACATATAGTTAATCTTGTGTCTCAAAATGATGTGGCAATATGTAAAGATGAGGTATGGTATGTTGATTCCAAGTGCTTTGAACCACATGACAAGGCATGGTGAGTGGTTCAAGGAAATGAATAGTCTTGAAAGACTAGGTTTTGTTGAAATAGGGGATGACACTGCTCATCCAAATGCCCATGTTGGAGATGTGCCATTGTATATGCAGGATGGTAAGGTGAAGTACCTTGCTGCAAATGTGCTTCATGTTCCGAGCATTACAAAGAATTTAGTTTTTGTTGGCCAGATGATTGAGCAAGGTTTGCAGGTCGGGTTTAACCCTGATGGTTGTTATGTAGAAGAGTTTAAAGATAAGTGCAGGTTGGTTGTAAAAGGCAACATAATGGGTAGAATGTTTACATTGAATATAAATATACCTGAAGTGAGTGTTGCAATGTTTGCAAATGATTCAAGAGTTATTGTAGATACAAACATTTGGCATAAGAGAATTGGGCATGTAGATGTGCAAAGAATGAAGTCTATGCAAACTAAAAAAATTGTGATAGGACTATCTAAGTTTAAGGTTGAAGATATGTAGAAAGTATGTGAAGCTTGTTAATTTGGAAAGCAAACAAAGCATGTATTTCCACATGACATAAATGTGAGTAGGAATATACTAAATTTTGTGTATTCAGATGTATGGGGTCCTACGAAGACTATGTCTATGGGGGGCTACAAGTACTACGTAACATTCATTAATGACCACATGAGAAAAGTGTGGGTGTATTTCATGAAGGAGAAGAGTGAAGTGTTCACTCATTTTCAGAATTTCAGGGTGATGGGGCTGAAAAATAGACATGAAAGCATGTGAAGTGCCTAAGGTCAGATGGAGGGGGAGAATACTTCTCCAATGAGTTCTCTAAATTCTTACAAAATAATGGCATTCAGAGACAATTTACATGTAGATACACTCCGCAGCAAAATGGAGTTTTTGAGTGAAAAAATAGGCACCAAGGATTTCACTGACGTAAACGAGAACATGTGAACATGTTAATAACATATGTTAATAATACGAAAAATCTTGTGATCACATGTTATATTCACAAAGCTTTCACAAGGGCCTAAAAAAATTATCTTTGTCGGGCATAAAAAATCTTCTTAGGTGGCCACCCCACTGACCTACTATTATGTGAAGATGGTAACATGAGAACATGTGAATAGCTTATTCCCATGTGTAGCCAAGCTTTTAAGGGGTTCCCAAATGGCAAGTGACCTGTTATTTTGTGAACGGTAACATGAGAACATGTAAATAACTTGTTCACATGTGTTATTATCACAAAAAATCTTGTGATCACGTGAATATTAAATCCCTGATAGGCACATTGCAGAGGTAGCATGAACATTGATGGTGGTAGAGAAAAATATGCTGTATAGCTATTGGGCTAAGGCTGTATTTGCAGTACTTTATAGCATGAACATGACTCCTAATGCAACCATACATGATGTAATGCCAAAGGATAAGTTTACTAATAACAAGAAACCTGATTTGTCTCACTTAAAAGTTTTTGGATGTATTGCATATGTGCATGTGCTAGATGAGTTGCATACTAAGCTGGATCCAAAGGAAAAAAAATGTGTGTTTATTGGGTATTTCCTTGAGAAAAAGATATATAGATGCTATAATCCTACTACACGTGAATTGAGGGTAAGTAAGGATGTTGTATTTGATGAGATGAGTAGTTGGTATGCTATTGAAAAAGATGCTCTTGGGGTTGATGTAAGTGGAAATGTGGCTGCACAGAATATGCAAGTCAATAATCACAGTCATTGAGTGGACCAGGAGAGTCCTCATCCAACGGTTCTGCTGATAGACCATGAAGTGGCAGGTTGTGTCATAATACCATTCCTAAAAATGTAGTTGGTACATCACATGAAGACAAAGAGAGTGGTTGAGCCCCTTGGTATGCCTGATATTTTTGCAAGGCATTCTCTTGTTGATGGAGAGTTTAGTGGCTTAGAGATGAGCCTTGATGAGGAGCTTGGGATTCCATAAATAAGGACACCTAGTGTGAAGAAGGCTACGGAAGCCCATGAATACAAAGTTACAAAGATCTGGAAGAGTCAAAAACCCTCTGCAGAGGTTGACTTATGTGGCACATCACTATGCTTATATGGCAAAAGTTGTGTAGGTTGTAGAACCCACATGTTTTGATGAGGCTATTGGAAATGTGTGTTGTGAGAGAAAGATATGGACGATGAGATGAATGCATTGTATGGAAATGAGACTTGGGATTTGGTGCCATTTCCTAAAGGCAAGAAATCCATTGGCTACTATAAGTGGGTGTATAAGGTGAAACATAACAGTGATGGTAGCATAAATAGATACAAGGCTAGATTGGTAGCCAAAGGATATGCGCAGACACATGGGATTAATTATGAGGAGACGTTTGCCTTGGTTTCAAAATGGCAACTCTGAGAGTTACAAATTGCGGTGGCTGTAGCTAAAGGCTAGTTTTTACATCAAATGGATGTAAAAAATGCATTCTTTCATGGTGACTTGCAAGAAGAATTGTGTTAACAATCTAAAAATGGGATTGATCATGGTGAAGGACATAGATTATGCAACATAATTAAGGTGGATTAAACCACACTAAAAACTCCATGAGAGAGAGAGAGATTGCACACTCAACACTCAATTCTATTCACTTGCATATCACAATGAACCATACAATGATATAGGCTCTCTAGCCTTATCCCACTTTACACATCATCATCCATGTGGCAACTCCTTTTCCACTCTTTTGGTCAACACTCATACACCATACAATATTACATGTGGCATTCCTATCTCACCACAATATCTTGCACCTCTAGGGTGCTTTCCCACATACACAACACCACGATTACAGCTCTCAACACCCCCTCTTAATTGAGGTGTTCCACTCACCCATCATCCATCACCCATATCAATGTAGCATTGTACAAATGCAATCGCTACCTCTCAACACTCCCCCTCAATGATACATTGGAGTGTCCATCAACCAAACATGTGTGCCCGTGTCTACCATCTTAGACACCTAGTCCATTTTGACCCGACTCGCTCACAACGGAACCACTGAGTCCAATTTAAACATGGAAGTTCGGGTGGGAACCAACCCATGCGCATGCACCTCACACGTACATCAGTCATGCATACATCACAACAACCATTTTGAGCTTCTCGGTGAGCTCGGGCATGGTTACCCTCATACCATGGGTGAATACATATCTCGTTTTGAGCATGCAGGCTCGGGCACGATTTTCCCTCATATACATGGGTGAAATAAATACAATCTTTTTATGCGTGCAAGCAAGAACAGGGCCCTTGTCTTAAAAAAATAATGATCAACATCCACGGCTTTTGTCACCAAAGCCGATATTTGCCTATTATTTCAAGGCATAGGAGGAGAGATACAACCACATTTTGGGAAATAAATCTTGGGCTTGCCTTGGCCCATCAAAAATGTCAACTAGACACAACCACAAAAACATGTCAAGACTCCCATGGTGCTAGATTTTACATGTGACTCCACCATAAAAAATGGATACAATACATGTTGTTTTCCATGACCGTAAAACAAGGGCTAAAATGGCTATGCACCATAGAAATAATGCGGCTAAGGATCGAACCCTTAGATTTTTGAGCCACACATTTTTTTTTAAAAATCTTTGAAATTCTAATTTCTGCATGCCCGTTGAATGCGCCTCTGTGCGCCGCATTGAATTTCCTAACACCCAGATGGTCTTCTTCTCCTTCCTCTCGACTGCTTCTGCACATCTCGCTGCTGCTTCAATGTCTTCTCCATCGCCACAGTTTGAAGTTGCCTGCATCGCCTCTGTCTTCCTGTACGTGTTTGCCTTCTTCTTTACTGGCTACAACGCCTATGCTTGTGTTGCCTCTCTCTTGCACTAGGTGTAGCTACTTGTAGTAGTACCGTTTTGCTTGCTCTCCTAAGCTACTATCACCGGAAGTCACCACAGCAGCCCAGCCGCCTTAGCGTCAGTCACAGCTAGCTTTTTTTTTCAAAGCTTCATTGCTTTGCTTCTCTACTACCTACTATCTGTCTGCTGCTTTGCAAATGTCTTCTCCATTCTCTCCTATATTTCAATGTGTAGGTTCTATGGCAACCTTTTGATGGTCCTTTTCTTCTATGACCACTCTCTTGCATCTTGTATCTGCTCTGAGCTCGCAGTTGATGCCGCTAGCAAACTCTGTGTGCAAGCTGCCTTCCTCTTCAAGTGCCCCGATAATGCCATACCCTAGCTCTCTTAATTCTGCTTTGTATATACTGACACTACAAGTTTCTTGGTAATGCCATAAGCAAGCTTTTACTCTCTAAGTCTCGTTGCTCATAGCTTCTTTTAAAACTCTGTCTCAATGCTCACTTTCTTGCACCCATTCTTATATATCCAAATCTTCCATACCTTCACAAATCTCATTTTGAATGAGGTTTTCTCTTCTCAACCATTGACATGGCCTTCATAGCCTCCAAATCAGCATGCTTTTCCTTCAATGCATGCATCCATTCAGGGGTGCTCTGATACCATGTTAACAATCTAAAAATGGGATTGATCATGGTGAAGGACATAGATTATGCAACATAATTAAGGTGGATTAAACCACCACACTAAAAACTCCATGAGAGAGAGAGAGATTGCACACTCAACACTCAATTCTATTCACTTGCATATCACAATGAACCATACAATGATATAGACTCTCTAGCCTTATCTCACTTTACACCATCATCCATGTGGCAACTCCTTTTCCACTCTTTTGGTCAACACTCACACACCATACAATATTACATGTAGCATTCCTATCTCACCACAATATCTTGCACCTCTAGGGTGCTTTCCCACATACACAACACCGCAATTACATCTCTCAATAATGTTGAAAAATAGGTAGAGGGAGAGGAGACACACACACAGGAGCAAACCCTAATGTATATTGCAAACCCTAACCATAGAGGGAAGCCATCTCCCATCACACACAATGCATAAAGCCATAATCCATAATACACAAGACACACTATGTGTTGTGTCCACACACTACTAACCCTAGCTAATGTCCACACACTATGACCAGCTGGACGCGGTCATTTATGTCTCACACATGCTGCTACCTAATATGCCAGCACATAACATAGCTGGCACACAATGACATCGAGCTTGAATCTCAACAGCCCCTCTCAAGCTCATGATGTACTGCCATAGATGAAGATGTAGATGAGCTTGGGCTATCAAAGCTCACACGTACTCCCAACATAGTACGGAAGTACTCAAACTTCTCCCTGCTAAGTGGCTTTGTAAAGATATCTGCCGCCTGCTCTTCAGTCTTCACATACTATAGATCCACTGTACCATCCAGCACTTTCTCTCTAACAAAGTGATAATGGACCTCTATGTGGTTGGTCCGCGCATGAAACACTGGATTCTTGGCCAACTGTATGCTGCTCATGTTGTCACAATGAATGACAACTTTGCCATCAATTGGCTCACCCAAATTAGCCAAGAAATTCTTTAACCATATTCCTTCACAAGTAGCAATGGCTGCACCCCTGTATTCAGCCTCTGTAGTACTGGATAAAGCAACTGTAGGTTACTTCTTACTACTCCAACTCACCACGGCACTTCTAAGTGTAAAGGCATAACCACTAGTCGACCTCCTGTCATATGAGCTACCTGCCCAATCAGCATTTGTGGAGCCATGTATATCCAATTGGGCCTTTACCACTCTCATAAAGAAGACCATAATGTGCAGTGGTCTTTACATATCGCATAATGCGTCTCACTGCATCCAAATGAGGTTTTCTGGGGCTCTGATACCATGTTGAAAAACAGGTAGAGGGAGAAGAGACATACACACAGGAGCAAACCCTAATGTATATTGCAAATCCTAACCATAGAGGGAAGCCATCTCCCATCACACACAATGCATAAAGCCATAATCCATGATACACAAGACACACTATGTGTTGTGTCCACACACTACTAACCCTAGCTAATGTCCACACACTATGACCAGCTGGACGCGGTCATTTATGTCTCACACATGCTACTACCTAACATGCCAGTACATAACACAGTTGGCACACACTGACATCGAGCTTGAATCTCAACAAATTGTATATGGATCAGCCACCTGGTTTTAAGGATATAAATCACCCGGAGTATGTATGTAAGCTTCATAAGGCTTTGTATGGGCTGAAGCAAGCTCCAAGAGCATGGCATGATAAGATTGCTAAGTATCTTGTCACTATTGGTTTTCATATGGCAGATGCAGATCATTCTTTGTATGTGTGCAAGAGTGATAAGGGTATTGTGATCATCACCATCTATGTAGATGATCTTATTGTTGGGGGTGACAACTTGGATGAGATTGAGCATGTGAAAAGTCTTCTCAAAAAAGGACGTTTGAGATAAAGGATTTGGGAGATATGTGCTACTTTTTGGAAATTGAGGTCATTCGCACACCTGATGGTATTTGGCTATCACAGAGACAGTATGTATTGGACATGTTTTCCAAGTATGGGATGGCTGATTGTAAGTCAATCTCGGTGCCATTGGATCAAAATGGCAAGCTTAGTGTGGATGCAGGTTGTGTTGGAGGATCCCATTATGTAAAAGAAGATTGTGGGGAGTTTGATCTATGTCACGATCAACAGGCCAGATTTGAGTTACACTGTTGGCTTACAGTGCCAGTTTACACAAGTTTCGCGTAAACCACATCTTGACAGTGCGCCACGCACACTTCAATATTTGAGGGCCATTGTTTATTATGCATTGTTTTATGGAACAGGTGTACCATTGGAGCTATATGGGTACACAGATGCAGATTGGGTAGATAGCATCTCAGATAGAAGATCTACCAGTGGATTTATGTTCTCACTCACTGGGGAAGAGATGATGTGACATGGAGTAGCACGAAGCAACCCACAATTGCCTTGTTGTACTACAGAGGCAAAGTATAGAGAAGCTACAGTGGCATCGTGTGAGGTAGATTGGTTACACAACCTACTGTTGATTTGGGGTTGCATGTGGAGAGAAAGTTTATCATATATTGTGATAATCTTAACAGTATATAGTTGGCCAGGAACCCAGTTTTCCATGCGCGGACAAAACACATTGAGGTACATTACCACTTCATCAAGGAGAGAGTCTTGGAAAGCGACATCGACTTGGCTACGTAAACACACAGGATCAGGTCGCTGACATCTTCACAAAGGCCTTGGGAGCTGAGAAGCTCCACATATTTTGAGATATGCTTGGCATTCATGAGCTAGAGTTGAGCTTGAGGGGGAGTGTTAAGATGTCAAGCTCAACATGAGTTGACACTCACGAGGTGCCTGCATGATCGTTTGATATTTACATCACTGGCTGGTTTGATAATTGGTCCCAGCGTATCTTCGCCAGAGATTCTATAGCTAGACTACACCGACTAGTCCACACCTACCCACTCCACTTATTAGCGTGTTCACATTATGGACCACTTGTATATACTCTATTATGTGTGTTAGTCACTTTATCTTCTTTGTAGACCTTTTTTGTTGTGTGAAGAAGAAGAAGACATTTTTAGCCTCTCACCTTGTGTGTTCTCTTCTAGGGTTTGTGTGAGTGTGTGTATGCTTGAAAGATCTCAAGCTCTCTTCTTCATTGCATCTGTTCAACCTCTAGAGGAAGGAAAAATCCTCTCACCCCACCAAAGAAGAAAGAGGTAGACCCACCCCTCAACCCCTTCAATTGGTGTGATCCCTTGGATTGCATGGAGTTTGAGAAATCCATCAATATCCTGCTCGATCGACAACTCCAAGAAGCCCCCATTAGTAGGGTGACCAACAATATGGACCTCCATGATCTTTGGCCCTACTTGGATGCCAAGCACAATGCATGGAAGTGCCAGTACCCCCATCAGCAAATGAGGAGGTTACCAACAACCCCCCTTCACTACTGCTCGCCCCATCACTATCAAACTTATGGGCGAGCACCCAGCTGGCCCTTTCTTCTCAAGCCATTTATCTCGGAGCAGTATTGCAAGGTGCCAAATCACCTTTGGATCAATCCCACCTAATTTCCCATCCACCACCACTGATGCTGGGCTTGAGACCTTTACTACACAAGGAGCAGACATCAAACCCTAAACTCCGCCACCTTTCCATGGTTCTCCACAAGAACGTGCCAAACCCCCTGAACTAAGGCCACCATGCTCATGAAGATCCATGCCTTCATCGACAGATATGAGTAGGTTGCCCGATCGAGCAATTGTGGCTACCATCCTCTTCTTCCACCTCATTATTACACTTATGAAAGCCTTCCCGGATTGGGACCACTATCACGAGGGCAACCAAGGCCTCACCTTCGACCTCAAACAAAGGGCCCACTATGAAACAATTATTCGGCTACTACGAGTGCATCCAATGGATTCCCTTTGGCTCTTGGAGACCTTCAAAGACATGATGGAAACCACTTTTTGGACAAGCTAGAAGGTCTTCCATCAATCCCCCCACATCCCAAGGCACGGTTTGACTTCATCCAACCTACTCCATCTACTATGACTAAGTACCCTTGCCAGATCCGAGGAAGGATCTAAATTAGGGAGGGGATATGTTAACCACACTAGTTAACATCATTTTTCAAGCATGGTTACACTTCTTGTAATCCATTATTATGTAACCGCGCTAAGGCTTAATGAAAAAGATATATGGGATGACTGAGCTTACAACTTGTGTTATGCCTGTCACAAGAATGAGCTCGTACATAGAGCTAGGAAGGAGAGTGAAAAATTTAAAAAATGGTCAGCCATACAAAGGAGGTTATGGCAAAATTTTCTTAAATTTGGTGAAATAAGTTTTATCTTTTTATTATTCAAAAAGAGTAATCCCCACCGCTTGTGTGTTCTAAAAGTGTTATTTTTATTCTATGCATAGAAAAATGCATATTAGAAATATTTTTATTTTATAAAAGTGTTATTTTCATTAGAATTAATTTCTATGCATAGAAAGATGCATATTGGGAATATTTGGATTATAAAAGTGTTACTTTCATCAAAATTAATTTTTTTGCATAAATAGATGTATAAAAGAACTTTTAAAGTGTTACTTTCATTAAAACTAAATTTATGCATAAAGAAATTTATTTTTATTTCAAAAGAGTTATTCTCATCAATTTTGATTTTATGCGTAGAAAGATTCATAAAGAAATTTATTTTTATTTCAAAAGAGGTATTCTCATCAATTTTGATTTTATGCATATAGAAAGATGCATAAAAAAATTTATTTTTATTTCAAAAGAGTTATTCTCATTAATTTTGATTTTATGCATAGAAAGATGCATAAAGAAAATTATTTTTATTTTCAAAAGAGTTATTCTCATCAATTTTGATTTTATTTATAAAAAGATGCATAAAGAAATTTATTTTTATTTCAAAGAGTTATTCTCATAAATTTTGATTTTATGCATAGAAAGATGCATAAAGAAATTTATTTTTATTTCAAAAGAGTTATTCTCATCAATTTTGATTTTATGTATAGAAAGATGCATAAAGAAATTTTTTTATTTCAAAAGAGTTATTCTCATTAAAATTGAATTTATGCATGGAAAGATGCATAAAAGATTTATTTTTAATTTGAAAGTGTTATTCTCCTTAAAATTGAATTTATGCATAAATAGATGCATAAACGGATTTTTATAAAAGTGTTATTTCCCACTGAAGTTGTTCTTATGCATAAATAGATGCGTAAAGAATCTTTATATCAAAAATAAGAATTCTCTTACATTCTATAAATAGATGTGATAATATGTGATATGAATCAGATAGATGTGAATGAAAATAGAGAATGGATGTGATGAGAATAGAAGTGATGAGAATGAGAGGTAAATAGATGTGATGATATGTGATGCGAATCAGATAGATGTGAATGAATAGAGAATGGATGTGATGAGAATAGAAGTAATGAGAATGAGAGGTAAATAGATGTGATGATATGTGATATGAATCAGATAGATGTGAATGAATAGAGAATGGATGTGATGAGAATAGAAGTAATGAGAATGAGAGGTAAATAGATGTGATGATATGGGATGTGAATCAGATAGATAAGAATGAATAGAGAATGGATGTGATGAGAATAGAAGTGATGAGACACATAATACAATGAATCATAAAAGTAAACATTCTAAGATGTTAATTCACTTGCACTCTTGTTGTCATAGATCAAGGCACCTATCTCTACATGGAAAACATTTAGCTCTACATTTTGCTATTCGTGCAGAGTAGATGATATAAAGCTACAAGCAATAAACATGCTTGTATATTAAAACTCTATCTAATAACCATGGACTCAAAGCACAAGAACACAAAGCACAAAGATATAAATTTAGTACTACTAGGCTTATGTCTTGCACTGAAGTTGTCATGATGCACTTGAATCTCTTTGTGCATATAAACATGCTGAATGAAAGCCTTTGTTATTATACCCATACCATTTATGTGTCTCCTAAACTCTATGATTCTACCCTTTCATTGTTTGTTGGGGTCTTTTACATCTTTAAGCCTGACCTTAAAACTCCCATGAGTACTTGGTCGCATTAAAATCCAATATAACTTACTATATTGATCAAGGATCTAGTTAACTTCATTATCTCTCCTATTAAACACCTCCATCGTGTGAATATTATTGACTTTCCTTCTTCATGAAGGCATCTACAAATAAAAAACAAAACAATGAATTAACAAAGTTAGGCTGCATGATTAATAAATATCTGTGTTATAGAGTAGTAAGAATATTGTAAGCAACAAATAAAGATTATAACAACTAAAAATATTATCTTCTATAACCTACTGGTTTCATATTAACACAACCTTGCTTCTATGAAAATAAGCAGCAACACATCATTACAAAACATTAAAAAACCCTAAACCAATGAAATGAGATATAAATGATCATTACTCATAGGAGTTAGTCCACAAGAGATGCCACTTTAGATCAAGATAGCTATGTTACTGATATTCCTCATTCTTGAAGACATCTACAATAAAAAACCAAATTAACAAAGTTAGCTTTCATGATTACTAGATATCTATGCTATAGCAGTAATAAATAAAGATTGTAAGCACAAAATATAGATTAAAACAACAAGAAATATTAGCTAATGCTTTGATTTACACAACCTTGTTTCTCACAACCTTGATCCTATTAAAATAAATAGCAACAAATCAAGATAAAACACAAACAAACCCTAAACCTATGATCATTACTCATAGGAATTTGATTCCACTTCAGATCAAGATACCTATCAGTGGTGCAGAGAAGAGAAAGTTCACGTGAGAAAACATGCATGTCACTAAGGTTTTTTTCAAATGAGATGAAATTTTATGAGAAGAGAGCTATGGTGGAGAACAACGTAGTTGTAAAATTTCATGAAGAAAGAACCAGAGTTGAAGAGGATATGAAAAAGTTGAAATCCATCAAAAAAAGAGGGAAAATGGGAAGATAGTGAAATGCAAAAGAAGGGAAAGTAGAAAGTTAAACATAAAAAAAGGAAAAAAAGGAAATTTGGGTTTAGAACTTACATGTGCTGACCACAAAGTACATTTGAGATGAAAGAATAGTTTATGGTGAAAACCATAAGGAAATCTAACATTTCTTTTTTTTATAGTTAAGGGCTCTATTTTTTAATTGTCCTAAGAGATTTGGGCAAATATAAAAAAAAATATCCATGTTACATGGATCTAGAATCCTAACTCTCTCATTGGTGAGGCCATTCTTTTTTTATTCACTCCTTAAGGGACAAAATGGAGAGTCCATATTTCTCCTAATAGCTATCCTTTATGGAGTCAACATGAAAACAAGGTTGATATTAGAAAGGATTATAACACTATTGTATTGAATCAGCATAGAATACTACTATGTTTACATTTTTTATGATTCAAGAAATAGTTAATTTTTACAAGATCGCTATAAAAAAATTTGGTCTCCTCAACATGTGACCTTGTGATATTTAATCTAATCACAATGCTATTAAGTTGCCAATGATCTATTGTTACCAAGAGTAATAAGTAAATAATGTTTATGAAGTCAACTAATCATTATAAAGTTATATGTAACATTGTTATTCCTTTATTATCTTGGCTTAGGAATATAATAGCCCATTCTCTCCCTTTGTTAAGACATGAATATGATAAGAAACAAGTTTTTGTGAAAGTTTAAAGTTTTCCACCTTAAAATATTCATACTAAAGAATTTTCATGGTGGAAAAGAAAGTGAAGAAACAAAATGAGTTGTGTTCACTCATCTTATTCATGGTCCTTTATGATAGAAAAATAAACCAATGGAAAAATATCAAATAATATGCAAAAAAATGTATAATTCATATAAAAACTTTTATGCATCTTTTTAATAATTTCAAGTTTATAGAATTAAAGAAATTTTATGAACAATATTTTAACATAAGGTAACGAACATAGTTGTGGATGCACTAGGTACCTTGTGGGCTACCCGAATAAACATTCCCTTAATTTTGAGTTGATATTTCATGTTTTTAAAAAGAAGAGTGTGTATAATGACTTTATCTTGCATTTTCTAAAAATCTTAACTCTAGAAATTACAAAAAGGCTATTTTTATAGTTTATAAAACTTTATGATTAGGGCTTTGTCATTATTTTCTTGAATTTATGTCATTAATGTGATTGTAATATTTTAAGTTTTAAAATTCTTAGGATTTTATAAGATTTAAACAAATTTTTCTTTTTGAATAAAATTTTAATTATAATGTATGCTCTCTTAAATTGATTTTTTAAAATATATATTAAACATATATACAGACATAACAAAAAAAACATCATATTGAACACGAACACACAACAACAACAATAACAATAACAAAATCTATAATTTTATAAAACCTTATGATTAGGGATTTGTCATTATTTTCTTGAATTTATGTCATTAATGTAATCTTAATGCTTTGAGTTTTAAATTAATTCTTAAGATTTCATAATATTTAAGCAAAATTTTCTTTTAGTTTTTTTTAAATTATAATATATGTTGTATTACACTGATATATATATATATATATATATATATATATATATATATATATATATAGAGAGAGAGAGAGAGAGAGAGAGAGAGAGAGAGAATTTAGATACCAAGTATCCAAATTGTGTCCAAAACACACAAAAATAGATACTTGGTATGGATTTTTCTAAAACAAGGTAGGGATCTTCCAAGATAAGTGGAAGCTACCTGTTTTAGAATATGGATATTAAGTTGAAAGATTTGTGTGTTATCAACATGAATTCATTCCAAGCTGAAAGGCTTGTGTGTTTTCAACATGAACTATGGTTGAAACACAAAAGAATTTTAACTTAGTATCATTTTTTGAAACACGTAAAGATATTTTATTTGTTTTGGATTTTCTTTAAAAAGGGGCTACAAAAAATCAAGCTTTTTTTTTAAATACAATAGCTTGAGCTACATGCTCAATTTTAAAATTTTTGGCACCCAACTTTTAGAAGATTGTTTCAAGGTAATAGTAAGTTTTAACATATGTGTAACACTTTGTTGTAAATAATTATCTGATGGTTATGTAAAGAAAAATAGAAGAAAATGAGTCTCTATTTAAAGATCAGATATACTTAGAGTATTAGAGTGGCAACACCCCAAAACAAAATCTCTAACGTAAAGAATTATAGTAGTAACACACAAAAAAAAAATCTCTAGTGTAAAGTCATTTTCAATATTTAACTATTGTTAGCCACCTTGGTCTTTGAAATCCTTTCAATATATATCCTATAAGGATTTTTTAAAAAAAGGTTATGCTTAGATATAATATCTAGCTTATTTCTAGTCATTACTCTCATATTAGCTTCACATGAGTATTGGGAGGAGCTCTATATGTATGCACATGGATTGCATATATTATTTCAAATATAATTTCTTTAGTACTAAGCTCATTTTCAACCAACACCCATACACTAAAGCTAAAAGTACAATCAATCATAAACTCACACAAAAAATGGCCCTATATTACACATAAGAAAATTTCAACCCTCTCACTAGACAATCTATCCTAGGTTTCTAGACCGAGCCTAAGGGTGGTTACACATCACACTTGGACATGGTAATTTTGAGATTCTACATACTTAGTCTATGAACACTTACACACTACGAGCACACTACACATCCCTTTAAGTCCATTAAATAAGGAAGCAATCATGATGATGATGATGGCAACATTTTTTAATTTGATTAACAGTTTCCTCTTTGACTTTGAGTGTTAAGCTATAAATTTGAGCACGATGTGGCAATGAGCTAGTTACTAGCTTGGAACAAGGCTTGGATGAGAGTTTTGGTTATTAGCTTTAAGCTAGCTAAGACACCTAGAATGTTCAATCGCAAGGGTTTCTCAACATTGTCCAATCTCACTTTCAAAAATGGGTGGCTAGACCATGTTAAGCTCCTCAATGTTGCCTCCAACTTCTTAAATTAGTCTCAAATGCATCAAGGCATATGAGAAATCAAACATATAGCAAAAAAAATCCATTTGAAATTGTGTAAACTTCATGTATTAAGGCCTCTCTTAAATACTTTTAATTTAACCTCCATAGACAATTCATCATTTGAAATAAATCACAAAAGGTAACAAGTCGCAAAATTTGGGACTCGAGGTAATACCTTTATATGCATCAAAGAGATAGGCATTTAATTTAACCTCCATAGACAAATCATCATTTCAAATAAATCATAAAAGGTAACAGGCGCAAAATTTGGGGCTTGAGTGAATACATTTATATGCATCAAAGAGATAGACATTTAATTTAATTTAACCTCCACATACAATTCATCATTTGAAATAAATCACAAAAGGTAACAAGTCACAAAATTTGGGGCTTGAGTGAATGCCTTTAAATGCATCAAAGAGAGAGGCACATGATGCAATCATCATGACTATCTTCATATAATATTGAACTTTACACATTTTGGTTGAAAAAAGTTATTATAGGTTGAAAAAGTTATGTTCTTTATTATTGTACATTTAGGATGTACATTTAGGCACAAGACCCCTCATAGGAAGAGCTCCCTCATGGGAAGTGCATTTTTTCTTTTATTTTTTTAATTGTGGACACTTTAGGTGATCATTTTGAATTAAATAACTAAAGCTAAGAAGTCACAAAATTTGGGACTCGAGTGATACTTTTAGATGCATCAAAGGGATAGGCATATGACACAATCATCACGACTCTCTTGATACAATGTTGAACTTTAAATATTTTGGCTGAAAAAAGTTATAAAGTTCTTTATTATTGTACATTTAGGCTGTACATTTAGGCAAGACCCCTCATAGGAAGTGACCCCTCATGGGAAGTGCCTTTTCTCTTTTCTTTTCTTTTTTTACTGTGGACACTTTAGGTGATCATTAAAAAGTTATATGGGTGGAGTTACTTTGTTAAAGACACATTGTGAGAGTATGTTACGTCATGATCAAACAACATTTTGAGAGTATGTTATGTCATGATCTCACAACAAATGCTCAAGGAATCATAAATAATACAGTGAAAATTTTTATTAAATTTGATTTTTTTAAAGCTAAAATAATAATAAAAATGCTTTAAAAAATTATAAATTTTTCAAAGTTGGGAAAATAAAATTTACACATTAAAATAAAAATACTATAATTCGGTTTGTATAATTTGTAATTTTTTGTGAACATTGTCTCACAACAATATTACTTTTGTTTTGCACCCACACTTCCCTTTTGACAAGTACTTCAAGCCATCAATTTTGATAGGAGACCATAACTACCATTCACTTTTTTTTGGGCAATTTCATTGTGTGTGTGTGTGTGTGTGACATGCTTTTTAAACTTCTTAGCTTATGCCTAAGATGTTCAATACAGACTTCAAGAGTCAACCGAACTCGCACACGTTTTTGAAGGACGATCTCATAAGTTATATCTACCTATACCTTGGAGAGAACGACAGAACGGCACACATAGGGGAGGGGGGGAGGCGATGTATAATTGAACTCAAAATTAAATAGCATATGAGAGGTGGGAGAGCACAACGGAGGTGATGAAACATGAGAGAGAGAGAGAGAGAGAGAGAGAGAGAGAGAGAGAGAGAGAGAGAGAGAGACCGTCCTCACTTTCAAAACGTGCTAAGACTTTTATAAACATTGACTCATCCTCCTTGAATCAAAGATGTAACCACATGATGCCAGAACTCTCTTCATGATTTTGAAATCTGAACACTTGGTTTGGAAAAGTTATAGAATTCTTTATTATTGTACATTTTGACAAGATAAGATGTTGTTTTTCTTTTTTCATTTGTGGACACCACTTTCGAAGTGAGATTATGATTAAAAATTAGAATGGATGATGCTACTTTTTTAAATGATCAAAAAGATGCATTATGAGACTATATTATGTCACGATCTCAAGCAATGCGATGATCGAAGACGCATTATGAGACTACAATATGTCACGATTATGATAAAAATAATAATATGGATGACGTTACTTTCTTAAATGATCGAAGACGCATTTGCCACGCTCTCAAGCAATGCTCACAACGAAACATAAAACTTATGATTTCAAAATTACATACGTTTTTCTCTAGAATTTGCATTTTCATGCCAAGATTTGAACTAAAATGCCTAGAATTGATATACTTTTCAAAATTACATAGGTATTTCTCTAGCATTTGCATTTATATACTTTTCGAATTTGAAATAATAATTTGTACAGTATAAATGGAGATAGTTTGGATTCATTTCATAGTTATTCTTTTGTGACGAGAAGTTCAACGGTCAAATTTGACGAGATTCGGACATTTTTGGCGAGTTTAATGTAAAACCTTTTTGACATGCATCTCAAGTTTTGGTTGTAGTTTACGCCTGATACACTCGAAAACGTTCAATATGGGTGTCAAAGATAAACTTAGCCCAACTTTGAAGGGCAATCTTATAAGGGGATGTTATCGGGGAGGCTACTAGTGGCATGGTGCAAGCCACATGGGCATTGAGCATGCCCAAAGGAGGTCACTGGGGTGGGGTGCGGCCACCACTGACAAGTGGTGGCTTGCTGGTGTGGGAGGAGGTCATAAGTTAACACATATGGGTTGGGGGCATGGATGATGGGGGACAAGTACTTGTGGGGGGGGGGACTAAGAGGAACGAGGGGGGGGACTAAGAGGAACGAGATGGTAGCTCGTGAGAGGTGGGAGAGCACGAGGGGAAAGAGGAGAGAGAGTGGTAGAGAGTGGTAGAGAGAGAGAGAGAGAGTGGTAAGAGAGAGAGAGAGAGAGAGAGAAAAAGAAAGATTCTAAGCATGGGAAAGCCTGTCGTCCTACTTTTGTGGAGTGATTTTTGGGGACTCCAACTTGACTAGCCGTCCTTGTCCCGTGACAGAGCCGGTGGGTGCGCTGACACGGGCGCCCGGACAAAGTACACGGACGTGAGTGTTGAGACCCCAGACACCGGACCAAAATTTCATGCCACCAACCCCAGCCTTTGGCCCGCCGGACAAACTTCACGACAATACGGCCCTCTCTGTACGCAAACTTGACAAGCCGGACATAATGAGATACGGCACGCGAGAGCAGGAGCACCTGGAGCTGGCGTGGTGGGCGGCTGTCAGGCCTCCGGACGGCCATCATGTGTGAATGCGCATGCCTTCCCTTCCTTTACTGCTACGATACTCGGACGTGCGCGTCGCCATCCATCCAGGCTGACCTCTTTTTTTTCTCCCATAAAATGTGTACGCGTAGTTCTTCATCAATGCACAAACTTAACACCTTAGAATTATAGAATAGTAAACCTTATATATATCAATATTAATAGCCCTCAGAATAGTAACCCTTAATAAGTCTACCAACCCCCATGCATGCTTGTGATTATTTTGAATTATAATCACCACTCCACTTATTTATTTTTTTTGTTAAAACAGAGGAATATATTAAAAAAGGTGAGGTTACAAGTCCCCATGAGGAAGGTCCATGGGGAGACACTGCGAACTGTTAAACCCTGCAGATAATGGGATTAACTCTGAACCTTCTAAGACATATGCAGCAAAACTGAAACAGTAGACATAATCAAAATTTGATGAGCCGGTTCGTGAATCAAAACTTGATGAACAGCCTGATGAACTCGGCTGTGGCCAACAAGACCCAGATGCAGCTTGACTGGCTTATATTCAGGGAGAGGGGCTGAGCAAACATCATGTACAGTAGACTGAGTCCGTGAGGGTTTAAGGGACCCCTCGGAAACTTTCCGATGCCTGGATGTAATAATCAGAGTGCTGAAGCCTTCTTTGACATTCGAGATCCAATCCTTGTAGCATGGTTTCCTTTATTTTGCAATGCGAGGAGCCGTGAAACTTCTTCCATTTCCTCCAAGGTAGGTCCTGCCAACGATCCACCTCCATAGGTACACCACTAGGTTGAAGCTGATGGATTAGCTTGAGTACACTGTCAAGAAAGAGATAAAAGTGGTGATTAGTTTTTATTTCATAAAGAGCTTCATTCCGTTGATTCCATACATGCCATAGAAGCAGAATTCTGACGGACTGCCACGTTAAGGGGTCCAGTGTGTGACATTCTCCTAGGAGGACTTCTTTCCAACTGAGAGGGGTGTTCCTAATTTTCATAAAGGCCTTGTTCAGAACACTCAAGAATTGGCTAGTGTCTGGGCAAGAAAAAAATAGATGGGGGATAGTTTCTAGCTTGGTTTTGCAGCGGGGACAAAGACCATTCCCATGCCCAATCTTCATAGCCTTCTCAAGGGTCCAGGTTGCTTTGTGAATGACCAACCAGGCCAAAATGGCGTGTTTTCTTTCTTGAGCGAAGGCCCAGATAAGCTTGAAGCGGAAGGCCCATTGATGTTTGTTCCAGAACAAGGACCATCTATTGTTGAGCTTGAGAACCAGGTTACCTGCATGATGGAAAACATTAGGCAGCTTGACAAGGTTACTGGAGCACCCCCACAGAATGGCTTTAGAAAAGGTTATGTAGTCACAAATCAGCCCCGGGGGAATGGAAACCTTAAGAGAATTACACCTTTGCATTACAAGCTCAACTCCACCCCATGGCAAGCTGAATTTATTACTAATTTGTTCCCTGTTTAACATGCCAGATGAGTAACATAAGTCACCCCACACCTTTATACCAGCTTTGAAACAAGATAGGCTGATCTGGACCTGTTCATTGGAAATCGAAAACACAAGGTGCCCAAACCAAACAGAATCTGCACCATAAGCATACCGTCCTCTCTTAGTATATGTTTGAAAGCAAAAGAGCTTTTTATAGTTCATCCAAGACTCCCACATCCTGCAGCATAGTTTGCTGCCTATTGGGGAGAGATAGGCCTTTGAGAACAGCACTTCATTGAGAGAGAACCCCTTCCAAGATCTTTTACCTTTGAGCCAAAATTTACCAACATCCCTTTTGAGCAAGTCTACCCAAACATCATTTGACAAGATGGCCCTTTGCACCCATTTAGCTGCAAGCTTCTCAGCAACCAAGCAAACCAATATTGATAATGCCAAGACCCCCCTGCTCTTTATCCAAGCAACATACCTGAAAAGCAACTTTGCTGATCCTCTTTCTGTCCAGTGACCCCCCCCCCCACAGATAATTACCCATGATAGAGTTAAGGGATTGGAGTTGGGTCTCGGAGGGCCTCCAACAGGCCAGGAAGTATACAACTGAGGGGATGATGAAGTGATTGAGGACAAAGGCACGGGAGGCCACCCCGGTGTTAATGTGACTCCATTTCTTGACCTGATTCTTAAGTTTATTAAGCACATAGTCCCACCTTTGTTTAGCAGAGATGTTAAAGCCCATGGGGATTCCTAACAGCCTGAGAACAACACCTTCAGGGATAATCTTACAACCTGCGGACAGAATCGAAGGAGGGGGCACACCTTCGAACACTCTGAAGCTAGTCTTGGAGTGGTTTATTTGAGAACCACTGGCTAGACAGAAGGTTTCAAGGCAGGTCATGAAGTGGGCTGCAGTCTGCACTTCATTTCGAAGCAGCACATTAGTGTCATCAGCAAAGAGCTGCAGGCATAAAGGATCCGCCCTGTTTGGTACCTCAATACCTTTGATATTATTGTTGGTTAATTCCTTGTTAACAAGCCACCCCAGGGCATCCGCAACAATAGCAAAAAGAAGGGGGGAGAGGGGACAACCTTGCCTTATAGATTTCCTAAGAGGAAAGGCATCAGTGAGAGACCCATTAACTGCCACCTTGGAAGACGCATTCCCCAGTAAGGTTTGAACATACTTTATGAATTTCCTGTTGAGGCCAATATCTTGAAGGGATTAGAAGAGGAAGGACCAGTCAATTCTATTATAGGCTTTATCAAAGTCTATTTTGAGGAAGATGTAATTCTGGCCAGAGTTTTCAGCATGCTCCATACCCTCCCAAAGGCTAATGATAGCATCTAGAATATACCTTCCCCTAATGAAGCCCTTTTGCTCCTTGAGGATCCACTCATCCATATAGGGGTTGATTCTGCTAGTCAGGATATGAGCAAAAACTTTGTAGAGGGAAGAGAGACATGTTATGGGTCTACAGTTTCCAAGATCTTCTTTCTCATCTTTTTTGTGAATCAGTTTGATAACCCCCATATTGGTCCTTTCAGCCAAACCCCCCTTCTTCATGGCTTCTCTCCAGATGTTTAGGATGTGAGGGGTCAGATCGTCTTTGAATGCAAGAAAGAATTCATTTGCAATCCCATCTTCACCCGGAGATTTCCTCTTTTTGAGATGAGAGATAGCCTCCTTGACCTCCTTTTCAGAGAAGGGGGAGTCTAGTTTGAGAGCTAAAGAGGGGTTAACAACCTTTTTCCTTATGAGAGCAATCTTGGCCCTAGTAGCAGAAACTTCCTGAGAGGGAGGTAGGGCTATGGAGAACAAGTTAAAAAAGTGATCCTTGATAACCTGTAAGTTTTCCACATCATCTGCAAGCTGAATGACCATTGGGCTTCTTGACCATAGGAATGAGACCTCTACCTTTTTTCCTTTTAAGGAGAGCAAACATCTTAGGGTGAGGTGTGTCAATTTTCCCAGCCCAGACCTCTCTATACCACAATCTTGTGGCCTTAGCTGCCAACAACTCCTCAAGTCTGAGTTGATTCTTTAGCTCAATCAAAGAGTGGTCTAATACACCATTTTTAGACAAATAGATGTCCTGGATCTGGTTCCTGATCTGAACTCTACGATTCAGACGGATCGTAGAAACTTTCAGCTTATACTCCCTACAGATAGAATGAACCTTATTGACCAGACATTCCCATCCTTTGGAGGGGGAGGAGAAATGACTGAAGGCATCAGTGATGGAGACTTTAATCATCTGTTGGATACACGGGAGACGGAAGAGGGAGGGGTCAAGATGGGGCCATCCAGCCCTTCCTTTGGCCTGGCCTAAAGAAAGATTACAGATCAGAGGGAGGTGATCTGAGATGGTTAGGGAGGAGTCAGTGTTACATTTGATTTTTAAGAACATATCAATCAGGCTACCCGAGGCATAAAGTCTGTCCAATCTAGCTGCTCTGTGATAGAAACCTTTTTGATTATTAGACCAGGAAAATCCTGTTTTCATTGAAAGGTCAGAGAGATCCTTATGCACCTTCAGCAAGTCCCATTTAACCTTTTCATGACCATTAATGGTTCTACCCAGAAATCTACTTCTGTCCCCGTGGGCCTCAACCATGTTAAAGTCACCAACAAGCAAGATAGGTCCCATAACCTGAATGATAGAATGCCAGGTTGCAGCTCTCAAGCTGGCCAAGCAGGGGGCATACATAGAAACAAAAGTGAGGTTGAAAGGGTTACCCAGCCTAACCGCTGTCCAGCAGTGGTTAACATCAGACCAAGCATCTAAAATGGCATGCTCCCACTTCATGTGAATGCCAATTGCTGCCCCACCTTTCCCTGAGTGATGATTGGTAAAAAACCATCGAGCATTTCTAGAGATTCTTTGAAGGTTCATGTGCAGCTGAGGACCCTCGATTTTGAGCTCTTGCAGAATGAGAAGGTCAAGTTCAAAAGTTAAGTCCCTAATCCACATATTGATGGCCACAACCCTTTCCGGGTTCGTGTGCCCCTTACAGTTAAAGGAGAGCAGGTTAATAGAATTCATTTTTTATTAGTTTTGGAAGGTTTCCCCGCGGACACGGAGGTTCTTAGGGCATCTTGACTTTTTTCCTTTTTCCTTTTCATTTTTGAACCCAAAAGAAGGGGAGAGAAGTCATCCTCCTCGTGATTTTTCATAGGTGAGAGGGACATCCTCTTCATCAAAGAAGCATCTTCTTCATCTAGTTGGGCTTTGAATACTTCATCGATACGTTGAGTTTTGTCAATGAAATCCTCATTTGATTCCATAGGGGAATCAAGATCTTGACTGAAGATCACTCGGTCCTTGTTAGAGGGACCCTTCCCAGGGAGGGTTGTTCAACACCTATAAGGGCTGAGCTAAGAGCCTCTTTGACCTGAAACTGCATGCCTAGACCATCTTGCACCTCTGCTAGGAGGGGGGCAAATCTGTTGGCTGGGATATTAGTTTTATTGTTTTTAAACTTGGACACATGTTTTTTCTGGGGCAGAACAAAGGCCTCCTCTTTGGCTGGGGTCTTATCACTAGCAGCTGGTTGATGGAGATCAGGGCAGTCCCTGATCAAATGCCCTTGCTTATTACAGTTAAAACAGGCGTTTGGGAGGTTCTTATAGGTCAGAGCTTGTTCATAAATAATCTGGCCCTCTCTGTTTTTCAAGGGGACTTTCTCTTTAAGGGGTTTGGCGGTGTCTACTTCAATAAGCATTTGATGCGCCCATTGAGGATTGACGACTTGAAAGGGTTTTTGCCCTAGAACCTTTCCTACAGAACCCCCAATCCTCTTGGCCCATATGGAATACTTAGTAGGCATATTTGTAAATTCCACCCAGACAAGGATTTTGGTGGGTTTGGGGCCTTTGGGATCAAAGGAATCACCACTCCACTTATAGGGCAAGAAATCCTCTTGGACTTCAATGGGTTAATTGCATGGGTGTCCTTTATCTAATTGAACATTATCTCGTCTTCAATAATATCAAGCTTTGTCAAAAAATTAAAGCTTTCGGGGCGAACTGAGCGCTGCACCAAAAAGTGGACCGTTGCGCGTGCTGGCGATGGAGTGTTATGCCTGAGTGACACCATCTCTCTCTCTCTCTCTCTCCTCTGCGCGACTGTTGCCCTGCCCAGAGGCTTGAAGCCCTTCTTTACTTTTCACAGCACCCCCCCCAGGTGCATGGGCACCGAGTGGAGGGGAACCCTACTCTACTCAGAAAACAGGAAATCTGCTCTGGGAATAAGTCATCTCAGCCTACTAAGAACACACAAACTGCCTTTCAGTAG